>NC_137786.1:129993649-130054050 GCF_963383645.1 Muscardinus avellanarius | reverse complement strand
CTCAACACTATTTTACTTTTATTTTGAAACAGGGTTTCACAAGGTTGATGAGAATCTCACTATTTCCTGGGGCTGTCCTTGAACCTATAATCCTCCTATCTCAACCTCCCAAGTACTGGGATTATAGGTATGTGCCACCACACCCAGCTATATTTCAATTTTGTCATTGTTATTATTATTATTATTATTATTATTTATTATTATTATTTGCAGTACTGGGAATGGAACCCAGGGGCATTCTATCTCCGAGCTACACCCACAGCCCTATTTTTTATTTTTTATTTTGAAACAAGGGCCTCAGTAAGTAGCCAAGGCTGGCCGCAAACCTGTGATCCTCCGGTCTCACCCTCCCAAGTACTGAGATTACAAGGGTGTTCCACCATGCCCAGCTCTACATTTCAATTTTTTTTGTGTGTGGTACTGGGGGTGTGCCCAGGGGCTTTTCTACCTCTGGGCCATACTCCTAGACCTATTTTATACTTTATTTGGAAAGGGTCTCACTCACTAAGTAGCTGAGGCTGGCTTTGAACATGTGTGATCCTCCTGTCTCAGTCTCTGAAACACTGGGATTACAAGCGTGCACCACCACACCCGGCTATATTTCAATTTTTTTAAAGTAAATTATTGCTGGGCACAGTGGCACACCCTTGTAATCCCCTTGCAGAGGGATGGATTTGATTGTTGAAGCCAGGCTTTAAATGAGACTTGACTTTCCAGAAGAGGGTTCTGAGAATAGGGTGAGTTTTAGACACAGCATCAGTCATCTCAGGAATTGCTAACAGAACGAGCCTGAGAGCTCCTGGAGCATAAAGGCAGTGTCTTGTCCATCCTAGTATCCCTACTGAGTAGCATCATCCACAAAATTGATGCTTGACTTGGATTTGTCCATGTGTTCAGCGAAGATGTGCAGAGGTGGGTAGAAGGTGACTGCAGGGGATACGCCTTCCCTCCAGCCATGTGCAAGCAGAGGCTGCCAGACACCATGGGGCTCTGGGAGCAAAGACCCTACAGCGGGTGGAGGTCACACCAAGTGACTTCTCAGGTCCCCTCATTCAGCTCCTGGACTCAGAGAGTCCACACCTGGGACATACAGAAGAACAAAGGTGCACGCAGAGCAAGTCCTGCAACATCCCTTCTGTAGACCAGTTTCAACTTGTTTTTCCTCTTTTGGTACTGAAGATTGAATCCAGGGGTATTCCACTTCTGACCCATACCCTCAGCCCCCTCCCCCATTCTTTTTTTTTTAAACAGGCTCTCACTAAATTACTGAGGTTGGCCTTGAGCCTGCAATCTTCATGTCTCAGCCTCCTAAGTACTGGGCTTACAGGCATACACCACCACGCTTAGCCAGTTTCAGCTTTTCTCATGAGATTTCACTCAGTGCTGCCTTGGTTTTTCCACCACAGCATGGACACTTGAAAACAAAAGGCACTTGCAGTTGTATTTTTTTTAACCTGAGTTTTAATAAATTCCCATAGATGCTATTTCTTTTATCACTCCAGTGATCTCTCACCAACATTGCCATCACCACCATCACTAATCACTATCGTTTGCCTTTCTCTTTCTTTCTTTCTTTCTTTCTTTCTTTCTTTCTTTCTCTCTTTCTTTCTTTCCTCCTTCCTTCCTTCCTCCCTCCCTCCCTCTCCTCCTCTCTCTTTCTTTCTTTCTTTCTTTCTTTCTTTCTTTCTTTCTTTCTTTCTTTCTTTCTTTCTTTCTTTCTTGTAGTGCTGAGGACTGAACCCAGAGACATTCTACCCCTGAGCTACACCCTCAGCCCTATTCTATTTTATTTTGAAACAGTTTCTTGCTAAGTTAATGCATACTGGCCTCAAACCTATGGATCCTTCTGCCTCAGCCTCCAAAGTACTGGGATTACAGGTATGTACCAGAATGCTTGATTTTCCTCTATTTTATGTAAAACCAAACACGGGAGGTGTCATAGATTCTGTGAAAAGCAGACTCCCCTGAGCTAAGGCTGTAGGGGACAGCTGCAAATCAATCACTGTTGAAGCTGCCTAGCACCACACAGAGATAAACTCTAGGTCCACTCTCCTCACAGTCCACTGGCTCTTGTGTGGTCCTGCATGGTCCTCCCTGCCCTAAGTCCCCAGGTATGGGCACAGCACTCACCTCTCCTATGGATATCACTGCTGTGCCATTGCTGCTCACACATCTGCTGCCCTGAAAGCATCTTGGTTGTGGAACCTGGGCTTGAGCACCCTGTAGCTCCAGACACTAGACACGGGTGACCTGAGGACACTAGGGCCAGGACACGAACATGCATTTGGGGTTAGAGAGTTCCGAACCTGAGTTTAAACTCTGCCACTAAGAAGTTGCGTAGCCCTGAAGGAAATAATTTCTTTGATCCCTGCTTTTTAAAACTGTGAAATGTAGACTAAAGTTAAAAAAAAAAACTATGCCATGGGATGCTTTAAGAAGTAATGAGCCAGGCATGGTGGAGCATGCCTGTAATTCCAGTACTTGGGAGGCTGAGACAGGAGGACGGCAGGTTTAAGGTAAGTCTCAGTAACTTAGTGAAATCTTGTTTCAACTAAAAAATAAAGAAGGCTAGGGGGTAGTTTGGAGGTAGAACATCCTGGGTTTAATCCCTAGTATCAATAAGTAAGTAAGGAAATTATTAATTAATAAATTAATTAATATAAAATAAGAGAATTAGTGAGATTTATGTAATTTTTTAATTTTTTTTGGTTGGTGCTAGGGCTTAAACCCATGTTTTTGCCCATTGCCAGGCAGGCTCTCTACCACTGAGCTATAGTCTCAGCCCTGTTTTTACTCTTATTACAAAGAGCTCCTTAAACATTTGCTTAAAGAATAGGTTCAAAGGCTATACTATACATGTATGGTTATCATGGGTTAGTATCATCCATTTATTTTTAAGTATTTATTTACAGAATTATCATATGTAAGGCATTATGCTATGCTCTGTAGGTAACAAATATGTTTAAGATAAATTGTTTTGGAGCTGGGTGTGGTGGCACATACCTATGATCTCAGTACTTAGGAGGCTGAGACAGGAGGATCACAGGTTGGAAAATCAATTTCAGCAATGTAGCAAGACCGAAAATGCTCTCTCCTTCTGTCTGTCTCTTTTTCTCTCTCTTTGTTTCTTATTTTCATACTGGCCCCTCCAATAAATCTCTTGGCTACCAAAAAAAATTAAAAAATAAAAAGGGCTGAGGGTATAGCTCAGGGATAGAATGCCCATGGGCTCAATTCAGAGAAGAAAGAAAGAATGAATGAATGAAAGGAAGGAAGGAAGAAAAAAGGGAGAGAGGAGAGGATAGGAAGAAAAAATCTTCTGCCTATGAATTCATAATCTAGTCAGGAAATGAATAAATAATATATATATATATATATATATATATATATATATATATATAGGTACTTACAAAGTCTGGCAGTCAATTAAATATGGAATAAAAAATTCTGCCTCGGGTGTTCCAGGAAGAAGAGAGCAAATTAGTTGGACTGTGAAGAATGGAGAAGATTGTAACTGGCAGAGAGAGAAGACGTGCAGGTGTTTGGGGTGGAGGGGATACCGTAACACAGACTTAAATACAAAACCACACATGATGGGGTAGGGAGAGAAGGTCAGGAAAGATAAACGGAAGCCAGCATTTGAATACAAAACTTTATTTCCAACTTTTAACCTCTGTCGCCTTTTGAAACCCACTTTCTTTCTTTTATGCTCTCCCAGGAGTGTGAAGGATCACCCAGAGCTCTTGATTCTAGCATATGAATTCCCCCAACAATCAAATTTTATCTATCATCATCCAATGCACAGCTATATTATCCATTAGGAAACTGTTACTCCAGTCTTGGAAATAATGGCCTAAACTGAGTATATTGATAAAGAGAGATGACAAAGAAAAGCTATGCAGTTTGGGGGATGGATCAGAGGTGAGAATATAAAAGAAAAAGAAAGGACACTCCAGAGCACCACATCTGTGTGAGGAGACAAATGGTGGTCCCTTAAAATGAAGGATAGATATCAAAAGAATGAGGTCCTTGGGAAGGGGTGGTAGAGGAGAAACTTTATCATCCAAGTGTAAACTCCTCACCTCTCCCAGAAAATCAACTCAAGCTACCTACCCCTCAGAGGACAGGAAGTCTACACCTGGCATATTAAAGGGGAGCTATTTTATTATACTGTCCAGATGCTCCTTGACTGACAATGGGGTTATGTCCTGATAAAACCATCATAAACCATCCAAAATGCACTTAATACACCTCACCTACTGCACATCATGGCTCAGCCTCACCTACGTTAGATGTGCTCAGAACACATTAGCCTCCAGTTGGGCAGAATCTCCCAACACAAAGCCTGTGTTTTCACACTGTCATAAAGTCAAGAGTCGTAAGTCCAACCTTCAAAAGTTGAAAACCTTTTGCAGTCTTAATGTCTCAGAACTGACCCATGTTCATGGGAAAGAAATGTTTCTGCCCAAATATGTGGAGCCTTAAACCCCTCAGAGCATTAAAAGAGACTGAATTTCATTGTTCAGATGGAGACTCCCCCAGAGGAAGCAATGGTTACAAGGATGCAAAAGACGTCTCCAGAGCATGGTGCATGCTCGTGTATATATAACCCACATATTTTTTGCATACCTCTAAATTGCATTGTTTATGCAGCTGTTCACAAACTCAGCTTCTCTGTTTATTTTCGTCCTCAGAGGAAACAGAGAAGACAGTTCTGCCTATTAGGCACAGCAAGATCAAAGAGTCCCCTCACCAGCCTGCGAGAGCGCCCCACCTAAGCCTTCCATCTAAGCAAAGATCAAAACAGAAGACTGGCCTGGGAGGCTGCTCCACCGGAAAGCTTGGAGCGGCGGCACCTGTTGGCGGGGTCCTTCCTGCTCTCGCCAAATGGACAGGCTTTGTGCTTTCCTGGAGTCGGATGGTGAAATAACATCGGCACTCTCACAAGAGAAAAAGCTTTTCCCATCAGGTTTATTATGTCAACATCACTGTCACAGAGCAGGTAGGTAGCATCAGTGTTGTTTTATGAACCAAGGGGAGGAGGTTAAAGAAAAAGAGACCTAGAAAGGTCAACTGACAAAGTAAAGGTTATCCAGAGATTTCTAAGTGGACCTGGGAAATAGGCAGATGGCAGACACTTGCTTTCTCTCTCAGGCCAAGAGGAAAAAATTGACACCCTCTTGTGTTTTCTTTCTCCATCTGTACTATGTCACCCTCTTAATTGGCTCTAATCACCTGAAGCAAGACTCTCGAGTGACATTTATTCTCAGTACCATTTTGGTTGGCGCAGAAGACGGCTTGCCCTGAATGGGACACTGTTCCTGGCCGCAGCCCGCAGCCTCCCTTGCTGCTCGCTGCTGGCTCACTGGGCTTTGCTTCAGGATGTGACCCTAGCAATCAGAACTGGAAAGAAAATGGCTGTGAGGGAACGTGTGTGGCTTTGGATTTCCACAGCTCTCCTCTTGGGACATTTCAATGTAAACGCACATGGTATTGTCTCATGGCATCAGTGACCAAATCATTATACAGCGTGGGTTTCTGCCCAGAACCCTAACCCTTGTTTCTGGGTTGTCCCTACTCCTACTAACCTTCCTGACCTGCAGAAATGGACAGGTGACCCTTTGATCCAAACTCCAATTGCAGTGGAAGCAATTCAGGATTAGCTTAGCAAGAAACAGGGCGAGGGCTATGTTACCCTCCTATCCAGGCACCGGTAGTTCTGCCTGGAATCTGCAGCAGGAAAGTCTGTTCTGTTACATGGAAAATATAAAATAGACAGCGGGTGGGGAAGCAGGGACGACTGGCACTATCGTCACTGAGGGGCACATTCCCCGAGGGCCGAAGGAGCACTGAGCCAGAGGCAGAAGGCGATGCTGAGAAATGGCGGTCCAAGAGGGAAGGCTGAGAAACCAGGAGCCTCACGGATGACTGGGAACCCCATCCAGAGACAGCTCCGATTTCACATGCGCCTTTAAATAGGATCCAGTGCAGGGGAACACCCAATTTCCAAGATAAAAATAAAGTGAGCAACACTGCCCTCTTCTATCCACTTCTATTGCATCCACCACTATTCTTGAGCAAAAAGTAGTGAAAAGGAAGAAACAATTTCTTTCTTTCTTTCTTTCTTCCCCTTTGTTTCTCTTTCTTTCTTTCTCTTTTTCTGTCTCCTTTTCTGTCTGTCTGTCTGTCTGTCTGTCTGTCTGTGGTACTGGGGCATTTTACCTCTGAGCTATACCCCAACCTTTTGTTAGTTTTTTTTGTTTTTTATTTGTTTATGATACTGGAGAATTAAATCCAGAGGCATTCTACCTCTGAGCTACCCACTCCTAGCCCTATTTTCTTTCTTTCTTTCTTTCTTTCTTTCTTTCTTTCTTTCTTTCTCTTTCTTTCTTTCTTTCTTTCTTTCTTTCTTTTTTGCGGGTCTGGGGCTGGAACCCAGAGGCATTTGACCTCCAAGCTACACCCCCTGCCCAATTTTTTATTCTTTAGTTTGAAACAGGGTCTCACTGAGTTGCGGAGAGCCTCACTAAGTAGCCGAGGCTGTCCGCAAACCGCGATCCTCCGGTCTCAGTCTCCTGAATGCTGGGATTATAAGCATGCACCACCACTCTGGGCTCTAATTTTTTTTTTTTTTTTTTTTTTAAGCAGGGTCTTACTAAGTTACAGAAGGGCTGCACCAAGCTGCCCGGGCTAGCCACTAACCTGTAATCCTCCTGTCTCAGCCTCCCAAGTACTGGGATTACAAGTGTGCGCTACCACACTCTGATAGTTTTTGTTTTGAAACAATTTCACTAGGTTGCTAAGAATCCCACTAAACTGTTGAGGCTGGGCTTGAATTTATGATTCTCCTATCTCAGCTTCCCAAGTGCTAGAATTGCAGATGTGTGCTGCCCAGCACACCTGGCAATAATTTCTAAGTTAATGACTGGCAGTGGCCATCATTCCAAATGGCCCACCCCTGACTGCGAAACCTAAAGAGATGCAAAGGACCATGGTCTGGGAGCTCTGCACAGCAGGAGCGGTCACTACAGTACACCCAGGTACTGCTGGCCCAAGGACCCCATTAGCATTCCACCACAGTTTTATTACGTGGGGTTTCTCCGTGTGTGTGTGTGTGTGTGTGTGTGTGTGTGCAGAAGTGACTCACAGTGCTCCCTCACCTTGGAGCCACGTGTTCACTGCTACATTTGGCTTCTCACTGGGCCTCATCACTTCCTTCCTAGAAAGCCTTAATTTTTTAAACAGGAAGTTTATTCATTCTTGATTGGCTTTAAGCTCCTTGAGGACAAAGGTCTGACTCAAGAGGTCTTTGTGGGGGCCAACTGCTTGTTTCAGGTCATTGGTGTCTCCAGTGACGTCCCACATACCTCTGCCATTCAAGCAGTAGTTGTGGACTGAGTGATCTCTCCTGCAGGGGGGCTACTGGGCACCTGAGACAAAAGAAATTAATCAGCCAGTTAACATAACCCTCTGGCCATCCACAGCACCTCCATACTTACAAATATAGTGAAGGGATTCCTTTAACTTTTGAAATGTTAATTTCCTAAGTGTTTGCATAAAAAGCTAATTTTTCTCTTTACAAAAACCTACCCATAGCCGGCTGTGGTAGCACGTGCTTGTAATCCCAGTACTTGGGAGGCTAAGACAGGAGGATCACAGGGTTAAGGACAGCCTCAGCAAGAAATGAGACTCTCATCAACCTGGTGAGACTCTGTTTCAAAATAAAATAGAGTTGGGGGTATAGCTTAGAGGTAGAAGGCCCCTGGGTTCCATCCCCAGAACCACACACACAAAAAAAATCTACCAATAAGCCAGGTGTGCACGCTTGGGAGGCTGAAACAGGAAGATTACAGATTCACTGCCGGCATCAGCAACACAAGGCCCTAAGCACCTTAGTGAGACCCTATTTCAAAATAACAATACAATAAGAGGACTGGGGGTTTAGCTCAGAGGTAGAACACCCCTGGGTTCAACCTCTAGTACCAAACAAACAAATAAAAAACTATCAAGGAAGAAGGAAGCTATGCTTGATGCCTGTAATCCCAGTACTTGGAAGGCTGAGGCAAGAAGAATGCAGGTTCAAGGCCAGCCTTAGCAATTTAGTGAGCCCCTGTATCAAAATAAAAAGGTCTGGGGGTGTAGCTCAGAATGTCCCTGGGTTCAATTCCCAGTAGCAAATAAATAAATAAATAAATAAATAAATAAAAGCCTACCAATGAAAGGATACTATTATTAATCCTTTTTTAGAGATGGGAAATTGTGACATTCTGGTATTAAATGGCCTTCCTGGTCATGCTCTGATTTCTGCACCCACTCATTTGCACAACTGTTGGCTGTTTACCATATCAGTATGCACGAGTATGGGGCACCTGGCAGCATATGCTTTCTCGTCGAATCACCATAACAATCATATGCAATGGTCATTTTTCTTATTTTTTTATTTTTTTATTTTATTTTTTTGGCACTGGGGATTGGACCCAGGAACATTCTACCTCTGAGCTACAACTCCAGTCCTATTTTCTTTTTTTATTCTGAAACAGGATCTCATTAAGCTGTGGAGAACCTCACCAAGTTTCTGAGTCTAGCAGCGAACCTGTGATCGTCCTGTCTCAACTTGGGAGGCTATCACATCTGGTTTAGTATGCCTATTTTAGAGATGAAGAAACACTCAAAGTACCTAGGTAATTTACCCAAGTTAGCACACTAAGAGACTGATAATTCAATCTATGTCTGTGCCTCCTAAGCTACTGGCCAATATTAATATACGAGGATGCTTCTCAAAGAACCTCCAGGCAGGGAGCTGAGTGTAGTGGTATGCACTTGCAATCCCAATTCTTGAGAAGCTGAGACGGGAAGACCACAGGTTCAAGGCCAACCTTTGCCATGTAGTTAGACCGTGTTTCACCAAAAAAAAAAAAGGAAATGGGTCTGGGGATGCAGCTCAGAGGTAAAAGAAGGGGGCAGAGGAGGAGGAGGAGGAAGAGGAGGAGGAGGAAGATGAGGAGGAGAAAGAGGAGGAGGAAAAGGAAGAGGAGGGGGAAGATGGGGAGGAAGGGGAGGAGGAGAGGAGGAAGATAGGAGGAGGAGGGGAGGAGGGGGAGAGGAGGAAGAGGAGGAGGAGGAAGAGAGGAGGAGGGGAGGAGGGAGGGAGAAAAGGGGAAGAAGAAGGGGGGAGGAAGAGGAGGAGAAGGGAAGGGAGGAGAAGGGGAAGGAAGAGGAGGAAGAGGGAGGGGAGGAGGAGAGGGAGGAAGAGGAGAAAGAGGGAGGGGAGGAGAAGGGAGGAGGGAGGAAGAGGGAGGGGAAGAAGAGGAGCTTCTAGGCAGACACTTGCACTGAAAGCCATTGTGGCAGTTATTTCACAACATCTAACCTTGCAGTGATTCATATTTGTTCATACACTACTACATATGTCCTACATATTTAGTTTTTCTCTTTCTTTTTTCTTTTTGGTACTGGAAATTGTTGGGAAATATGGGGTAAAAAAAAAAAAAAAGAACATAGCTCAACAGCGAGGAACAGACTTTATTCTATAATAAAACCAGGGAGGAGGTAACTGACCCAGAAGAGAGTTCAATCCCCAGTACCACCAAAAAGAAAAACAAAAACAAAAACACAACAACAACAAAAATTGACTTGCCTGTAGTTTTCTAACGCATATTGTGCTGCTTCAGGTCATATCTTTGGTCATATTCTGTCCTCTTCTCAGATTGCCCCCAGACTCACCCCAGGAGTCTCATTCCCCTGGCTAATTCTTACTCACCCTTTAAAAGTCAGCTCAGGTTTTCTCATCCAGAAAACATTCCCTCTCATCCTCTGCCCCCTCCTGCTCAGGCTGAGCTAAATTCCCTCCTTTGTCCTCCCAAGGTGCCTCTGTGCTGACAGCCTCTTTTACAGCACTCTCCAGAGTATTTAAACTGACTTCTAATATGTTGGTGTCCCTTTACTACTCAGTAAACTCTTTGAGGGGATAATTCACCTCGGCAGCCACTCCCTCGCCCTGGCAGAGTAGGCACTGGGTGGGTGTTTGCAGAGCTGACCTAAGCCTCTCTTTCTCCTCTACCCGATGAAGGTGCTTATGAGTCACGGGGATCTTTGGGCTCCCAGAATCTGTGGCCCTAACCAAAGAACCAGCTCCGGGCATTGAGAGGAGAAGCAGAAGCTTAAAGACAAGTTTGGTCTGTGGGCGCTCCAGGCCACCTGCGTCCCGCTTTGCCACTCTGGTCAATCCACAAGTCATCCCATGAGGTCAGTAATCCAAATAATAAACGGCCTAATTAACTACACTCCTGGAAAGGCTCCAGAGCTGAGCACTGCATCTTGCAAATGAAATACTAATTGACTGATCTGAGCAGACGCCACCCACCGGGCGGATGTGCAGCCAGTCTATCCAGAGGTCCTTGGAGCCACTGGGAAGAACAGTTATGCTGTTCTTTTTTTTTTTTTTTTAATGCAATACTGAAGATGGAACTCTCTGTGCTACACTCCCAACCCTAGTTTTTATTTATTTATTTTTTTTTTATTTTGAAACAGGGTCTTACTGCGTTGCAAAGGACCTCACTTAGTAGCTGCTGAGGCTGGCTGTGAACTGTGATCCTCCCGTCTCATCCTCCCAAATGCTGGGACTACAAGCATGTGTCACCATGCCCGGCTTATGCTGTTCTTTTTATGAAAGTATCTCTAGAGTTCAACTGCCATCCCGTGATGGTAGCTTAAGGAGGTCGAAGTGGTCCCTCATGGGTTTCTGTGAGCCGCTGTGACACAGAGGAGCAAGTTATCCCCAGCTTTTGGAGGTCATGCCAAATCCCAACTAAATAGGTTCCTTCTCACTAGCTCCTCAAGCCAGCTGGTTGACTGTTCTGAAACACAGTGTACTTACCTACACAAACTCAGGTGGCCACAATGTGCCTAGGAAATATAAGCCTCTGGGACCACCGTTGTATATACCTCCCATCGTTGACAGAAATGTCAGTAGGTATCCAGGTAAGGTGTTGCGCACCTGTAATCCGAGTACATGGGAGGCGGAGACAAGAAGATCGCAGGTTTGAGGCCAGCCTCAGCAACTTAGCAAGACCCTCAGTAAGTTAGCAAAACTCTGTTTCAAAATGGGGGGGGGGGGGAAGAGAAGGGAAGGGAGGAGGGAGGGAAGAAGGACAGAAGGAAGGAAGGAAGGAGCTGGGTTTGTAAGTAGAATGTCCCTCCCTGGGTTCAATCTTTAGCCCACCTTACCCCCTGCAGAAAAATGAAAGAAATGAGCTGGACGTGATGGCACATGCCTGTAATCCAAGTACTTGGGAGGCTGAGACAGGAGGATCGCAGATTTGAGGACAGCCTCAGCAAGCAGTGAGACTCTCATTAACCTAACGAAACCTTGTTTCAAAATAAAAATAAAATAGGGCTGGAGGTATAGCTACAGGGAGAATGCCCCTGGGTTCAAACCTCAGTATCAAAAATAAAAAGTAAGCCGGGCATGGTGGCGCACGCTTGTAATCCCCGCACTTGGGAGGCGGAGACAGGAGGATCGCGCAGGTTCGAAGCCAGCCATGCTGGCTTAAGAGACCCTGTTTCCAAATAAAAATATAAAAATAGGTCTGGGAGTGTAGCCCAGAGGTAGAAGGGCTTCCAGGAACCCCAGTACCACTAATAATAAAATAATAATAATAATAATAATAATAATAATAGTAATAATAATAATAGAAAAAGTAAAAAAAGAAAAAGATATCTGAATGTAGCCCATAACTACATAGGAACTGAACTATTCAAGCTTAGCTTTGACCAAACCCAGCGTTCCAGGTGCCTAGTTAATTGGTGGTGTTGAAGCATGCTCTAAAGTGCGCTGACACATTTCCCATGCAGAATGGTTATGAACTTAGCTAATCAAAACGTGTATTAAGTAGAACTAAAAATACTGAAACATAAGCCCAGCATGGTGGTGCAACCCCCTAATCCCAGTACTTAGGAGGCTGAGACAGGAGGATCTCAGGTTCAAGGACAGTCTTTGCCCCTTGCAACCTAGCAAGACCCTGTTTCAAAACAAAAAAATTTTTAAATGGGTTGGGGACATAGCTCAGAGATAGAATTCCCCTGGGTCCAATCCCTAGTACCACAAAAATAAAAAGAAAGAAAGAAAAGGGAAACTGTGACGGGCCCCGCCCATCAGCCAGTAAGTCCGAGAGCTAAGATGGCGCTGAGCGGAAATCTTCCCCAGAGCACTTAGGTGGTAAACAGCTTTCAGGAAGTGACGACAAGAGCATGAGATACACGGGAACACCGCATGCCATAGGGCAACAGCCAATGGACTGGCTGTTGCCATGAGTTGTGCACGTGAACAGTCTGCTGATTGGCTGTTGGGCTCTATATAAGGGGAAGATTTCTGGGGGGAAAAGAGAGAGAAGAGAAGATTTACGGGAAGAAGATTTGCGGGAACTGTACAAGAACCTGGGGTAATAAAACTGCTTGAGGAAGATCGTGTAAGAGTCGTCACTGCGCGCGACAAGTGGTTGGCCCGTACGGGGACCTTCGCTTTGATCAGAACCTCGGCAGTCCAGGGCAGCCGGCTGGTAAGTACTCCTTGACTCCGAAAAGGGAGGAGGAGGCTCCGTTTACGGAGGGTTATTTTCCCCGATCAAAGGGGGCTCCATTAAGGAGGATATTTAGTAAATAAGGCTCGCGGATAAGCGAGGCTCGCGGAAAAGCGAGGAACAGCGCTGTATTTTCCCCGATCAAAGGGGGCTCCATTAAGGAGGATATTTTTTAGTGTAAGTAAGTTAGAGAATCGGGCTGGTCCTGATTCGACAAGATGGGAAATAGTCCATCTCACCCATTGCATAAAGCATTGAAAGCTTTGTTGAAAAGTAGAGGCCTAAAGCTTAGGGACAAGACAATACAAGATTTTCTCGAACAAATAGATAGGGTAGCGCCATGGTTTACAGTATCAGGGAATCTTTCTTTGGCAAGCTGGGATAAATTGGGAAGAGACGTAGAACGCGCCGAAGAACAAGGTATTGTCACAGGAGGGACTCGGCCGCTTTGTCGGCTGATTCGTGCCTGTTTGGAAGAAAGGCGCTTTAGAAAATTTGTGCAGGAGGGCCAGGCAGCTTTAGACGGTGTAAAAGAGGAACGTTCAACTTCCTCTAAAGTGGCCAGTGAGGAGGATTCAGAGTCAGAGGGGGAGGATGAATCTGAGGAGGAATTAGAGGCCATTTGTAAACAAGTGAAAGCTTTTGAACTGATTAAAGAGGAAATTTCGCCTCCTCCGTATAACCCTTCTGCGCCCAGAGCAGGAGAAGGTGTCTCTTTTAGTAGTCAGATGTGGAGAGATGCGGGAATTTTTTTAGCAAATCAAGCTTTTCCAGTTTTCCAGCTGCAGGAGGGGGGAAATCGTTATCATGAGCCTTTGGACTTTAAAATAGTTAAGCATCTCGCAGAGTCAGTTCGCACATATGGGTCGTCAGCTGCTTTCACTATAGCAATAATAGAGAGTTTACATCGCTATGCCATGACCCCAGGAGACTGGCAAAATTTGGTTAGGGCCACCTTAAATCCTGGCCAATATTTGGATTGGAAAGCTTATTATATAGAATATGCCACTGAACAAGCTGCACGTAATCGAGCAGCAGGAAATTCAGCCTGGGATATAGACATGCTGATGGGCCAAGGACGATTTGCTAATCAACAGCTTGGGTATCCACAACAGGTGTATGAACAAATCAACAGACTCGCTACCCAGGCCTGGAAGGCCCTCCCTAACAAAGGAGAGGTATCTGGTAACCTTACAAAGATTACTCAAGGATTGACTGAACCCTTTTCAGACTTCGTTGCCCGTCTAGTAGAGGCTGCGGGAAGAATTTTTGGGGATTCTGACGCGGCCATGCCGCTCATTAAACAATTGGTCTATGAGCAATGCACTAAAGAATGCAGACAGGCCATCACTCCTTACAAACATAAAGGCCTAGAGGTGTGGATGAAGGTGTGCAGGGAACTCGGAGGACCCTTAACCAATTCAGGACTTGCTGCAGCCATTATACAGGCCTCCGGACAACAAAGTAAGAATAGTACCAAAAATGGCAATTGTTTTTCCTGTGGAGCGACAGGACACTTAAAACGAGATTGTCCTAAGTGTAGGGCGTCCCAATCTTATCCTTCTCCTCCTGAGTATTGTCGTCGATGTAGAAAAGGAAGGCATCCTACTTTTGAGTGCCGTTCGGTTAAAGATATCGATGGCAACCCCTTGCCCTATACTGGAAAGCAATCATCAAATACTCAGACAAAAAACGGGAGGGCGGGCCCTCGTTCCCAGGGCCCACAAAAATATGGGAACCCTCAGGTGTATGGGGCCATGGAGACACAGCCACCTCAGTGGCCCAATTTACAGCCTCCGGAACAGTCCGGCGAGCCACTCCAGGTTCGGCAGGATTGGACCTCTGTGCCACCTCCAGGCTGGTATTAACGCCACAAATGGGGGTTCAAATTATTGAAACAGATTTTCAAGGTCCTCTGCCACCTAATTCTGTTGGCTTACTTTTTGGAAGGTCTTCCTCTACCATGAAAGGACTTGTAGTCCATCCGGGGGTTATAGATGAGGATTATACCGGTATTATCAAAGTGATGGTTTCAGCGCCCCGGGGTATCGTTGCCATTTCCCCTGGGGATAGAGTGGCACAGTTACTTTTGCTTCCCAGTCTACATGGTATGTTTCCTTCAGCAGAGGGACGACGCGGTATTGGTGGGTTCGGTTCTTCAGGAAATGAGTTAATATCTCTTGCCTTTGATATGGGAACTCGTCCCTTGATAACCTTGGACGTGGAAGGCAAGCAAATCCTAGGACTTTTAGATACTGGGGCAGATAAAAGTGTCATCGCCTGTAAAGATTGGTCATCTTCATGGCCCACTCAAAAGGCTACCGGAGAACTTAGAGGTTTGGGTTATGCTAAAACCCCTGACCTCAGTGCTAGGGCTTTACATTGGAAAGATCAGGAGGGACATAAGGGGCAGTTTGAACCCTATGTGCTGGAGCTGCCAGTTTCCCTCTGGGGAAGAGATTTATTAGTGGACATGGGATATTCCTTACAAAATACATCTTATTTCCCCCAAGCCCATAATATTCTCCTTCGCCAGGGCTACCACCCTTCCTACGGGCTGGGAAAACACCTCCAGGGACGTAAAAGCCCAATTCCTACTAAAGAAAAGAGTGGTCGCGAGGAACTGGGTTTTGTGCAGTAGCCACTGAGGAGGCAATTCCCATTACCTGGAAGACGGGAGATCCAGTATGGGTTCCTCAGTGGCCTCTCTCCCGTGAAAAGCTTGAAGTAACAAGGAAATTAGTACAAGAGCAATTACAGTTAGGCCATATCCGGCCATCCACCTCTCCTTGGAATACCCCGATTTTTGTGATAAAGAAAAAATCTGGAAAATGGAGGTTATTACACGACCTCCGAGCCATAAATAGCCAAATGCAGATTATGGGGCCAGTCCAACGAGGGCTTCCACTCCTCTCTGCTATTCCGAAGGAGTGGCCACTTATCAGCATAGATATAAAAGATTGTTTTTTCTCCATCCCTTTAAATCCTGCGGATACTCTTCGTTTTGCTTTTACTGTTCCCTCTATTAATCAAGAGGAAATTGACAGTAGATATGAATGGGTGGTCCTCCCACAAGGAATGGCCAATAGCCCTACCCTCTGTCAATTATATGTAAATAGTGCTCTTGAGCCCGTAAAAACCAAATTTCCAGAAATTCGGTGTATTCATTACATGGATGACATTTTGTTAACCACAAAAAATCCCTCCATACTTGAGGAGGCTTATTGTCACCTTGTAAAGATTTTGGAAACTCATCAATTATTCATCGCCTCAGAAAAGGTACAAAGAGGAGAAAATATACACTTTCTTGGCAACATTGTTCTCCCCCATGCAGTCCTGCCTCAAAAATTAATCATCCGCACTGATCAATTAAAAACCCTCAATGATTTCCAAAAACTGTTGGGAGACATTAATTGGGTTCGACCCTTTTTACAAATTCCTAACCATGCCTTGAAACCTTTATATAATCTGCTCGTAGGCAATCCTCAATTAGATTCTCCTCGCGTCCTTACCGATGAGGCCCGCCATGCGTTACAATTAGTAGAACAAGCACTTACGAAAGCGTCTCTCCGTCGAGTGACCCCTGGACAGCCATTATGGGCTTGTATCCTGGCCACTGAAAAACAGCCTACTAGTGTTCTTTGGCAACAAGGACCCCTTCTTTGGATTCACCCCAAAGTCTCCCCTCAAAAGGTAGTTGAATATTATCCCACCAGTGTAGCAAGCCTTGCCCTTAAAGCCATTCAGCAGTGCATCCAACACTTTGGCAGAACGCCCGATAAGCTGGTGGTACCGTACACTGCTCTGCAAGTACAAACGCTGGTAGCCACTATTGATGATTGGGCTATACTTATGTGCTCTTTCAGTGGTGAAATAGACAATCATCTTCCCAAAGATCCATTGTTACATTTTGTTCTGGAACATCCTCTCATTTTCCCATTGGTCACTAAAAACAAACCTGTAGCTAATGCAATTAACATTTTTACTGATGGATCCAAAACTGGTGTGGGGGCCTACCTAATAGAGGGAAGCAATCCTGTTATCATCCAATATTCACATACCTCTCCACAACTGGTTGAATTAAATATTGTTTTAGAAATTTTTAAGAGAGTTTCTTCTCCTTTCAATTTATTATCAGATTCACAATATGTGGTTAATCTGGTTAGATCGCTTGAATGCGCGGGTCAACTCTCTTTACATACTCCTATTCATTCTATGGCTAGCCAAATCCAGATTTATATACATTTAAGAAAGACACCATTCTTTATCCAGCACGTTAGGGCACATACTGGATTACCTGGCCCTATTACATATGGAAATGATCTAGTAGATAAACTCACCAAGATACATATGATTTTTTCTCTTACTCAAATGCAACAGGCACAGGCATTTCACCGTCAATATCATGTAAATTCTAAAACATTACAACAGCGATTTAAAATCCCTCGACATCAGGCTCGGGAAATTGTAAAAACCTGTAATGCCTGTGCCCCTTTTTTACACCCCTCACATGTGGGCATTTGCCCACGAGGCTTGCTCCCTCTACATCTCTGGCAAATGGATGTAACTCACATATCTGAATTTGGAAAATTGAAATATATCCATGTTTCCATAGATACTGTCTCTGGAATTATTCATGCATCTGCTCATGCCGGGGAAAAGGCACATGACGTCGTCAATCATTGCCTTGAGGCCTGGGCAGCATGGAATATGCCTAAAGAAATAAAAACTGATAATGGCCCGGCTTATACTTCCCAAAAATTCACATCTTTTTGTTCACAGATGGGAATAACTCTAAAGCATGGCCTTCCGTACAACCCTCAGGGACAGGGTATTGTGGAACGCGCCCATCGTACTCTTAAAGAATGCTTGATAAAACAAAAAGAGGGAATTGGAACCAATATGAAACCGAAGCAGCGCCTATCCTTAGCCCTTTTTACTTTGAATTTTTTGCAATTAGATGTCAATGGCAAGACTGCTGCCGATCGTCATTTTGCCCCCTCGGGTACGAGCCAGGGTTTCGTGCGTTGGAAGGATGCCCTCACAGGGCAATGGAGGGGACCTGACCCAGTGCTCACATGGGCCAGAGGCTCTGTTTGTGTGTTTCCACAGAACGGCGCCGATCCTGTCTGGGTTCCAGAGCGGCTGACTCGTCTGGTGAAACAAAAGGATGATGAGCCATCGACTGATTCTTTTGGGGACCATGATACTGTGGAATTCCAAGGATAGGAAGTGATCCACAATGGGGGCTTTTGACTGCTTTTTCTTTTCTATTGCCTTTGAGTCATTCTGCTCAAGTTCTTCCCCGCTTAATCCTTTTACCTTTTCCCCTTAAAATTGGCACAGGAGCAAATTCTACTTTTGCAGGTTATAATTTTACTTATTAGAGCCTGACCATGGCCTTTCATTCTAACCTATTTGATCTGTGGCTTCTTTGTGGGATAAATGGCAGTTGCACGGATTTAGCTCCCCTTGTCATGATTAATGATAATGCGTTTATTGCCGCTAATCTTTCTTGCGAGCTTTCTGCATATCCTACAGATAACCGGTCATCGAAATTTGACAATTTGACAAGACGGTTGCGGTTGGAGATCATCAAAACCAATACTACTCAAGTTGACCCGGTGATGGCCCGCACCTTGATGTCCTGGATCCAACAAGCAGCTCGTCATTTAAAAGAGTGGGCTGGACTGGGTGCTCTTGGTCTTTGTCTGGTCTTACTGTGTATCTTATGTCTCTACTGTCTTAGAAAACTAATCCGTCAGCGCGCTACAGATCAAGTGCTCATAGCTCAGGCATTTGCAGCCATGGAGTTGGGACAATCCCCTCAAATATGGCTTGCGGCGATGGGAAAGTCTTAATGACAGGATGCCAGCTAGGACTGCACTCGGGACCCCGGGAGGGTGCATCCCGAGGAGGGCATGCTCAACTGCATACGGGTTGCCACTGATTCTTGTCCCGTCCCTGGCAAAAGGTGGTGGGCCTAGAAGCCCCTTCCAAACATACAGGGGTTGAGTCCTCTGTCCTCTCCTGTCTGAAAAAACAAAAAAGGGGGAACTGTGACGGGCCCCGCCCATCAGCCAGTAAGTCCGAGAGCTAAGATGGCGCTGAGCGGAAATCTTCCCCAGAGCACTTAGGTGGTAAACAGCTTTCAGGAAGTGACGACAAGAGCATGAGATACACGGGAACACCGCATGCCATAGGGCAACAGCCAATGGACTGGCTGTTGCCATGAGTTGTGCACGTGAACAGTCTGCTGATTGGCTGTTGGGCTCTATATAAGGGGAAGATTTCTGGGGGGAAAAGAGAGAGAAGAGAAGATTTACGGGAAGAAGATTTGCGGGAACTGTACAAGAACCTGGGGTAATAAAACTGCTTGAGGAAGATCGTGTAAGAGTCGTCACTGCGCGCGACAGGAAACTGAAACATGAAGTTCTAAAATTCCAATAAAAACAATAGTGATAAAGTTTTTAAATGCAGCTGGTACAACTAGGATTCTAATGTTTTAACTACAGACTGTGAATATTTAAACTCTCAAGTAAATTTACTTTGGCAAGTATTTATTGGGCATCTGTTTGGAGTAAGCAAATATTTGTCCAGAATCATACTGTGCATTTTTCCAACTTTCCTATTTGATTTAAAAAAAAAAAAAACTCCAAGTACTTCACCATTGAGGTTGGTATCTCTGTTCTAAAAGAGGAAAAGAATTCAGGCCTGGCGTGGTGGCGCACACTTGTCATCCCAGCATTTGGGAGGCTGAGACAGGAGGATCACAGTTCACAGACAGCCTCAGCTACTTAGTGAGATAACAAAATAAAGAATAAAAAATAGGGCAGGGGGTGTAGCTCGGAGGTTGGATGATGCCCCTGGGTTCCATTGCCAGAACCACAAAAAAAAAAAAAAAAAAAGGATTCAAAAGCAAGGAAACCCATGTGACTCTAGGGGATTATTACAAAATTGGAATTAAGCCGTGTATCCAGGGAGCCTCTATTCCTGGGAAAACATAGTCCTGCGTCCATCAAGAGACATGGATAATACTCTGACCCTCCAAAGGGGTAATGATAAAAAGCAGAACAACCAAAGAAGTATGGATTTATGAAGCGATATTAAGTCAAAATTCAAAACCTGCAAAATGACACACAATCGACCAAAATAACCCGTGCTGTGCCTCCAAGATACAGTTACAAATATGAGGTTGTGTTTATGCAGGCTCAGAAACACAACTTGCAAACAAGTGTTTGAAGTCATATTATCATTAATAGTCTACTACGTCTTCTACAAGGATATCTATGACACTATTTAAAGACTAGTGATAAAAAGAATTACCCTGAAGGTCATGGGAGCCTCAGCCATCAAGAACTGCTCAATTATACGCATCACAGCGTTCCGGAAAAGAAACACATTTTCGAAATGTTCTGCCTGTTAGAGCAGTATCTTTAGCCTGCCTATCCACCCAAGGTCTTGGGTTTTTTTTGTTTTGTTTTGTTTTGTTTTTGTTTTTGTTTTTGTTTTGGTGCTACTGGGGCTCCTGGAAACTCTTCTACCTCCGGGCTACACTCCCAGACCTATTTTATATTTTTATTTGGAAACAGGGTCTCTTAAGCCAGCGCGGCTGGCTTCGAACCTGGCGATCCTCCTGTCTCTGCCTCCCAAGTGTGGGGATTACAAGCGTGCGCCACCACGCCCGGCTTTCTTGGTTTTCAGGCTGTCTTCCCAATTGTTCCAGGTCCTGGTTGGATTAGGTACCTCCTAGCACGCTCACCTTCCCCATCCTGAATTCCCCTGCATGATTCAGTGCTGCTAACTGCCAGTGTCTCCAAAGGAAGGAGGGCAGGGACTGGGGCGCTCTAGTCCTTGTACAGCACCGCTGTTGGGGGCAGGAGAGTAAGTGCTCAATAAATTCTTCCTAATAAGCTCTAGTTGAAACAATAAGGGCTGCTGTCTTTTCTATGTTTTAATCAGAAAGTTCGATGCAGAGCCCTGGGCGTAGGAGCGCACCCCAGTAGCACCTAGTACTGGGAATATTTGGGAGGCTGAGACAAGAGGACTGAAGGTTTGAGACCTCCACAACATAGCAGACTGTTTAAATAAATAAGTAAGTAAATAAATAAATAAATAAATAAATAAATAAATAAATAAATAAATAATAAAAAGGGCTGGGGATGTAGCTCAGAGGTAAAAAACCCCCTGGGTTAGCCAGGTGTGGTGGCGCACGCTTGTAATCCCCGCACTTGGGAGGCAGAGACAGGAGGATCATGCTAGTTTTGAAGCCAGCCTTGCTGGCTTAAGAGACCCTGTTTCCAAATAAAAAATATATAAAAAATGGGTCTGGAAGTGTAGCCCAGAGGTAGAAGGGTTTCCAGGAACCTCAGTACCACCCAAATGAATAAATAAATAAATAATAAAAAATAGGTCTGGGAGGGTAGCCCGGAGGTAGAAGGGTTTCCAGGAACCCCAGTAACACCAAAAAAACAAAACAAAACAAAACAAAAAGAACAACAACAACAAAAAAAAAAACTGGGTTCAATCCCAGTACCATATTAAAAACAAAAAAGTGTGAGAGACAGTTTAGTGTGATTTTCTCTTTCCATCATTTTAAGGGTTAGATTTAATTCTCTAAGGTTTTTAACTTGCAGGTACAAGTTGTGAACCCCTTATTCAAAATGCTTGGGACCAGAAGCGTTTCAGAATTTCAGAATCTTTCAGGTTTTAGAACATTTGCATAGGCTTTTACCAGCTAAGCGTCCCTCATCCAAAAATCAATAATGTGAAATACTCCAAAATTAAAACTTTTTAAACATCATGCAGCTGCTCAAAATTCTGGAGCATTTAAAATGTCAGATTTGCAGATTAGGGAATGCCAACTGATACTATAAATTTTTGATAAGTTTGTTTGAAATCTGACTTTGTCACCGGGTATGGTGGGGCACGCTTATAATCCCAGCATTTGGGAGGCAGAGACTGGAGGATCACAGTTCTTGAATAGCCTCAGCTACTTAGTGAGGCCCTTTGCAACTCAGTGAGACCCTCTTTCAAAATAAAGAATAAAAAAGAGGGCTGGGAGTGTCTCTCGATAGAATGCCCCTGGGTTCCATCCCCAGTACTGAAAAAAAAAAAACTCTATAAAAATCTGACTTTGTCTAAATTTTTTAAAAAATCAGTCATTTATCCAATTTTCTGTGCATAAAAAGAGGCAAGCAAGCTCACTAATAGTTTAAGTTTCAAATGGGCCAGCACTCCTAGATAATGCCCTGAACAGTTTTTAGAGCATCTTACAATAACTGCTAGTACAGGCCAGATTCTTTCATAAAAAGATGCTCACTAGTCAGGCGTGGTGGCACACGCTTGTAATTCCAGTATTGGGAGGCTGAGAGAGGAGGATCCGGGTTCAATACCAGCCTCACCTACTTAGTGAGGCCCTCCGCAGCTTAGTGAGACCCTGTTTCAAAATAAAGAATAAAATTAGGCTGGGGATGTAGCTCAGAGGTAATATGCCCCTGGGTTCAATCTTCAGTACAGAAGAAAAGGGAAAGGAGGAGGAGGAGGAGGAGGAGGAGGAGGAGGAGGAGGAGGAGGAGGAGGAGGAGGAAGAGGAGGAGGAGGAAGAGGAAGAGGAAGAGGAGGAGGAAGAAGAATGCTCAAAACCAGTTGTTTGTATTTGGTGACTAATTCTTTTGATTGTTAGCATTTTTCATCTTTAAAAGTTTTAAAAGGTTTCCCAGTTCTTATCATCAAGGTGGCAAGGACTACTCTGTTTCCACTTTACTGAAGTTTAACTTAAAAGAATGGCCTGGGTGCTGCAGGACAGCAGGGTGTGAAGCCCCCAGCTGGACAGACCCATGCTGGCAATTGTACCAGCCTTTCTGCTGAGGGCATCATGGAGCTAAAGGTTCCAGGGTTCCAGTCTTATGGGACATAGTCAGTATCTACAACTGCAAGTTCAAATCCCATATCCCATAACTCCCAGTGTCCTCTTCAAATTCCAGCATATTCTATTACTCCAATTCCTTTTTATGTCTAAACTGTTATGAAGAGTTGCTATGCACCCGTCAACAGCTGCCATTTACCCCTCCCCACCAACAGGTTACACTTTAGTCTTGTAGATTAACTTGAAATGAACCATTATCCTTCACAAGGAAGTATAATCAAAATGAACTTTGAGAATTTAAAACGCGCGCACACACACACACACACACACACACACACACACACATGCACACACACACACGCACAGCAGACGCTGTAGCAAATCATTCCAGATAACAGAATCTATTAGCTCAGTGTGACCAGCTGCATATTATAAATATTTAGACAAAAATAAATAAATAAATAAATAAATAAATAAATGAATAAAGGAGAGGGCTTAGGTAGGGCAGCAAGGGGGAGGCACAGCCCTAGGCAGTAGAAAGTTCAATTGTGCAGCAGGAGCAGGGAAAGGCTAAGCAAGAGAAAAAGGAACTGTGTGCAGTCAGAAAAGCATTGTAAAGGAACCCCAGGCAGAGAAACAGTTCTCAACAGTTTGCTAAGGTTCCAAACCAGGCCGTTTTACCACCTACTAAGTGACAAGATATATGCCAGAAGCTAGGAAGAAGGACTAAAGAAGGCACAATCCTTGCTCCAAGCCCCATAGAAGAGACATCAAAATTTAAAATGTCAATATAGCGAATTACATAAGCCGGTGCTGCTGGCGGAAAGAGGTCACCGGTGTTTGGACCTGGAAATCACTGTTACCTCTGCCCTCTCCCGTGCTGTCTTCTGTGGCTCAATGATGTGGGAACTTAAAGAAATGTATAGCTAGGTGTGATGGCACTGCCTGTAATCCCAGTAGTTGGGCGGCTGAGACAGAAGGATCATAGGATCAAGGACAGCCTCGGCAGCTTAGGGAGACCCTCTTTTTAAATAAAAAGGGTTAGGGGTGTAGCTTAGAGATGGACTGCTCCTAGGTTCAATCCCCAGTACCAAGGGAGGGAGGGAGAGGGGAAGGAAGGAAGGAAGGAAGGGAGGGAGGGAGGAAAGAAGGGTGGGTGGGTAGGTACGTACATTTAAAAAATTTTATTTTCAGAGGTGATGCTTTTGTTCATAGGAGACTAGAGAGATTTAGCTTATCCAGTGTCCACAACAAACCCGGGGCATAGGTAGCATTTCTCCAGCTTCGCAACTGAGGAGGGAGGAGCTCCCCAAAGATTTGGAGCAGCCTGCCCAGAGCCACCAAGTGGCTGGGCTGGCAGAGCTGAAAGCCCAGTCCAGCTGCATTCCTCTTATAATCTTAAAGCACATTTAAGCATTTGGAGATCTCTCCTTAAGGAGAAGAAAGCCAAAACCCACCGCATGGCAAATGCAGCGCTCCCCAGCTTCCCAGGGATTAGAGGAATTTCTTCCATGCTGCACCAGGGCTATTTCAGGATGGAGGCACTTGGAAAGGGCTGGCGGTGGCCCTGGAGGGGTGTGACCTAGAGAGCAGGGGGGATTCCACCAATATGGAAAGCCTCCCACCCAGCCCCAGATGAGGACCTCACTGCCCACTAACTGCTCTAACTGATCTCTGTGGCAAGGCTGCCTGTTTCCTTCAGATGGAAAGCCCCGGGACAGAGTGCAGACAAGATGCCCACGCCATTATTTGTTGACACAATAACAGGATCCTTCAGGCCTGGTGCTAGTCCTGAACACCAGGGGTGGCAGGTGGGCTGTAAAACAGGAGGGCTAGTGTTAGGCCAGAAAAAGCCAGCTACAGGAAGTAACCAGGGTCTCTCTAGACTTTGCACAGTCAACAGGGTGGGAAGACAATTATAAAAAATCAGACCTCAGACTGTCACTCTAGGTGGTATTAGTG
This sequence comes from Muscardinus avellanarius, assembly GCF_963383645.1. Taxonomy (NCBI): domain Eukaryota; kingdom Metazoa; phylum Chordata; class Mammalia; order Rodentia; family Gliridae; genus Muscardinus; species Muscardinus avellanarius. Next base: position 130,029,642 of record NC_137786.1, on the reverse strand, counting down.
ATTTTGCTTTTCAAACGATAAACAATTCAAATGAAGATGCACTGAAACAAAGAATTATCATAGTGAAGTTTGTGGCTCTCAGATTTAGAAACGAAAGGACAGATTCATATAGCTATTTTGTAGAAGTTCTTTTTAAAGGGTCCAGCAGGAGTCCCTGTGACAGTGGTTAAATGATTTCACTACTTAGCTTTGGTTTTCTTTTCTGTTGAAGGGGAATGGATTATAAATTCTTACTTGTCTTAAACCTCTGTGCCGTCACATAATTCTATAGATCATTCCAGAATGTTTCTAAGGTCTATATTTTTAAATTAAAAATATTGAAAATAAAATTTTCTTTTCCAGTCTAAAAAATAAACAAAGGTGGGCAGAGGCTATCTTACCTATATAATGCCATATTCTTTATCAATTGCTCTGCATAAAAACGTTTATTTAATGTTCAATTCAGAGAAGTACTTCACATTCTCTCTCTCTCTCTCTCTCTCTCTCTCTCTATATATATATATATATATATATATCCCCCTCCGGTACCGAGGAAGGAACCCAAGGGCATTGCACCTCCGAGCTACATCCCAGCCCTATTTTTTAGTTTCTTTTTTCTTTTTTCTTTCTTTTTTCTTTTTTTTTTTTTTTTTTTGGGTGGTGGTACTGGGGTTCCCGGAAGCCCTTCTACCTCCGGGCTACACTCCCAGACCTATTTTTACATTTTTATTTGGAAGCAGGGTCTCCTAAGCCAGCGCAGGCGGCTGGCTTCGAACCTGCGCGATCCTCCTGTCTCTGCCTCCCAAGCGCGGGGATTACAAGCGTGCGCCACCACGCCCGGCTAGTTTTTCTATTTTTGAAACAGGGTCCCACTAAGTAGCTGAGGCTGTCCGCGAACAGCAATCCTCCGGTCTCAGCCTCTCGGAATGCTTGGATTATGCCCGGCTACTTAATGTTTTTAAATTGATTTATCTTGCTAAAAAATTTTAAGACCTTCACTGTTAAGACGAGAAGACTTATTTTTCACTGATTTGTACCATAAATGCCTCGATTCACTTTCAAAAATAAAATAAGGCTGGGCGTGGTGGTGCACCTTGTAATACTAATACTTGGGAGGCTGAGAAGGAGGATTGCAGGTTCACAGCCAGCCTCAGCAACTTTGTGAGACCCTATTTTAAAATAAAGAATAAAAAATAGGGCTAGGGGTATAGCTTGGAGGTAGAATGCCCCTGGGTTTAATCTCCAATACCACAAAATAAATATATATATAAAAAAAATAAAATAAACAAATCATTGTTCAATTCTAAGGGGAAAATTAACCAATAAAAGCAACTAAAATTAAACCCATTTACTATGTAGTCCGTATCCCCAAATAAAACTCTATCTACTGTGCAAAGAATGGATATTACAATTTTCATTGAACTGCAAGGAAAACTATTTCATTGAAATGAGTCCTCCAGATAACTGACTAAAAAACAAAATGAAAATTGATTTAAGCAAATATATTTAAAGCAGCAGTATCTGTAATAACAAGAACTGAAAAGCCAAAAGCCCATCAACAGAATGGACTGATAGTGTGGTGTAACCATACTCCATCCACTAAGTAGCAGTGAAAGTGGGTGAGCTGCTGCCACCACCCAAAAAAGCACATGGGCATCTTGGAAATGCAACGCGCCTGAAAAAGTCGCTCAAAACACGTACAGGGTGATTACAGGGGTGTGAAGCTTAAAAATAAGCAACAGATGACAAAACTGTAGAGAAAAGCGGTCTGAACACAGGACTGGGATGCTGGTGGCTCCTGATGGGAGCAGCAACAGGCAGGGCGCTCTCTGTCTCTGTCTGTCTGTCTGTCTGTCTGTCTGTCTCTCTCTCTCTCTCTCTCTCTCTCTCCATATATATATATATATATATATATATATATATATATATATATATATATATATTCTTTCTTTCAGGCAACCTCCAAAGAAATGTTCTTTTTCCTAAACTAGATGGTAGGTACATATGTGTTCCTTTTTTTTTTTTTTTTTTTTTTTGGTGGAACTGGGGTTCCCGGAAGCCCTTCTACTTCCGGGCCCCACTCCCAGAACTATTTTATACTTTTTTATTTAGAAACAGGGTCTCTTAAGCCAGAGAGGCTGTCTCCGCTTCCCAAGCGTGGGGATTCCAAGCGTGCGCCACCACGCCCGGCTTTATGTGTTCATTTTATTGTCACTCTTTATATCCTTTCAACCTGTATTTCATCGATATTTTTGCCTACTCGTTTTTTTTTTTATTTTGGCACTGTGGATTATTAAAACCAAAGCAGTTGTGTGGGCCAAGCATGTACTTTATCACTGAGCCTCAATATTTAATTTTTTTATATACTTTTATTGGGGCTTTGTAATTATACACCTTAGTGAGATTCCTAGTGAGATATGCATTCGTATCTGCACAGATCACTTGGTGTATTTCCCTCCCTATCCCAGTATTTGTGTGTGGGGGGTGCAGGGCATTGAACCCAGGGGCATTCTACCTCCAAGCTACACCCCCGGCCCTTTTGATTTATTGTTTGGAAACAGGGTCTTGCTAGGTTGCTGAGAGTCTCCCTAAGTTGCTGAGGCTGGTCTTGAACCTGCAATTCTCCTGTCTCGGCCTCCCAAGTACTGGGATTTACACACAACTGCAGTATTACCTTTTAAACCTATTAACAATAAGATGAAATTTACTTAATCATATTCATTCTGGAACAGTAGCTGAGGCAGTGAAGCTTAATAAAAAGATGTTGAACTCTGTCTCCATCATTAACTCACTTTGCAAATTTGAGCCTCAATCTATTCCCTGGGACTTTAGCCATATGAGAACTGTACAGCTCCAGAAAAAAAAACAAAATGTCCTAATCATTCTAGGGATAGTTTTACATAGCCCAGAAATGATAAAAAAAAATAAGATCAGTAATAACTAAAGAAAATTATAATTCTTTTTTAAATATTACTGAGGATCTACTCTGTACTATACATTTTAGGAGATGCAAATTAGGCAACGGGGTTCCCAAAGTGTGACAAGGTTTGGATTCACCCATGTTTTAGGTTTTCTTTTTTTCTTTTTCTATATTAGCCAGGCAGAAACTGGAGATTATCCCGAATATAGTCATCTCTATACAACCCAGAAAGTTAGTTCCCCCTCTTCTTCCTTACTTCTCCCAAGGAGATGTCCCCCACTGTATATTCTCTGTCATGTGTCCTCCACGACTATGGCAGGAATCAAGTCAATTCAATCACACAAGGCATTCAGCACAGTACCGGGCAGAGTAAGAATTATATACTTGCATACAATTAAACACTCGTATAATTCTTACAAGTGTCTGCTGTGAGATGTGTTTGTTATTATTATTATTTTACGAACTTCCTCTTAGATTTAGAGCAAGAAAATCTGGTGTACCATGTGCCATGCATTCTTCTCTTTGAAACAGAATTTTCCCAACTACCATCAGTACTTTTTTTGTCTAAAATTAACTGACCTCCCAGTTGCACGCTCCTCTTTTTAATTATATTTTAGTGGTAAGGGCTAAATCTTAAGGGTTCTCTGCCTATGGGCTGGGTAAACACAACAATGCGAGGAAAGTTGTAGCCAATCAGATTAAATGTCACATCCCCCTCTCCTCACTCTCCAATGGGCTTCACAGGCTGCCTTGGACACTCAATTCCCAACCTAGTCCCTGGATGTAAATAGGAAAACAACCGAGGCACCTGGAGAATCGTGCTTCATCCTTCCCCAAAGGTCTCTGACCCTGGGTAAACTGAAAATCCACAGGCGCAGAGAGACGCGCATTTCCACAGTGGAATGGCTGTCCGCAATTAAGTCCTTCATCCAGCTCTGCAAATTCTTTTCGGGTAGGGCCGTGGTAATGTGGTTGCATAACTCCTATTTGTATTACTATTATTTCTAGGGATGGGCAACAAGTTGAAGTCAATTAAGAAGCATATAAGCTGTCACCAAGTCTCAAACTGAAAAACATCAGTAATGTTAATACCCCCAGCCTCTCCTGGGTTGTCATTCTCAGATTTCTCCTGGGAAAAAGAATGGGTTGGAACAGCAAAAGAAAGCCCCAATGCCACTTGACTGAATTCTAACTACTTTATTGTAGCTGAATCCCAACCACCTCATGGTAAATAGTTTTGACTCCCCTTTCAGTGCAGAAATCATGTTATTTTTAGAAAGGTTTGGAAATGTATCCTTACAGCCAACAGCCTATTTCAGTTTAAGAGAGTTCACGCAAAATTCCCCACTGAACTCCCACTTTCAGGCCTTCACACACCACAGGATGACAGCGGAGACCCGGTCCTGATGGATCAAAGGAGATATTTTTATGGTCTGGAATGACATCACTTGTTGTGATATTTCACAGCTCAGGACCCTTGCTTCCAGTAGTATAGTTCAAGGGTCAGCAGCTTTGTCCCACCAAGGGCCGGAGAGTAAATATTTTAGGTTTCATGAGCCACACTTTCTCTGTCACAATCAGCTGTGGCATGAAAGCTGCTACAGACAATAGGTAAACCAGCGTGCATGGCCGTGTCACAAGAGTCGAATGTATGGACACCAGTATTTGAGTTTCAAATAATTTTCACAGGTTATGAAATATCCTTTTGATCTCTTTGCAACTATTTACAAATGTGAAAAACATGCTTAGCTTGTAGCAGTAGAAAAAAGAGATGGTGGGCCAGATTTAGCCAACCCCTTGGTCCAGTTGTCTACAAAGCACACTAATGTAACTAGTTCCTGAAGACTGCTCAGCTTCCCTCCCACGAAGTCTCTGCATGATCTTTATATTTCTCGCCGGGCGTGGTGGCGCACGCTTGTAATCCCCGCGCTTGGGAGGCAGAGACAGGAGGATCGCGCAGGTTCGAAGCTAGCCGCGCGCGCTGGCTTAGGAGACCCTGTTTCCAAATTTTAAAAAAAATGTAAAAATAGGTCTGGGAGTGTAGCCCGGAGATAGAAGGGCTTCCAGGAACCCCAGTACCACCAAAATAATAATAATAATAATAATAATAATAATAATAATAATAATAATTAATAAATAAATAAATATATTTCTCTTTCCTTCCTTTCTTCCTTTTTTTTTCTTTTTTCTTTCTTTTTTTTTTTTTTTTTGGTACTAGGGACCAAACCCAGGAGAAATTTACCTCTGGGCTATACCCCTCAGCTCTTCTTTCTTATTTCAAAACAGCATTTCTTGCTAAGTTGATGAAAGTCCCACTAAATTGCTGAGGCTGGCCTTAAACCTGTGATCCTCCTGTCTCAACCTCCCAAGTACTGGCATTACAGTAATGTACCACTACACTTAGCTTGCTTTTATCATTTCAAAATAGTAAATTAATATACTTAATCATCTATTGAAACATCACAGAATTGGTCAAGGCCAAGAAGAGAGATTTTGTTGTTCTGTTCGTGACGCTGGGGATCAAACCCAGGGCTTTGTGCTACGCAGGTGCTCTACAACCAAGGCCAAGAAGAGAGGATTTTTTGATAGGCTTTCCACTTGGAACTTACACTCCCTCTCTACATCAAGCGTACATGATTTCCTGCATGGCGCAGCATAGATACCATGCCTATAGTCTAACACAATCATAATGATCTTTGTTGATCCAAGATGATGATACCCTTTAATGCATCATTAATATATATGATAATTAGGCTACATGTGCGGCTGGGCTGGCCATTGCCCAATCAGAGGTCACCAGCTGCTGCCAGTCATGAGGAACGCCTTTGAAAACAGCACGTACACACAGGGCCATTTCCAAACGCAACACCCCATTCTCAGCTTTAAATTTGTTTTTCTCCTTAGGATAACAATTGCTGAGCACTCTTCTGAGATCCACACTTCAGGAGATTCACTTGTCTCCATATCCCTGACTCCTGGTTCCTCACTTGTCAGCCCCCACCCATTCCTGGTCCCCCTCCTTTACAAACATAAACACATGCACTTTGTTTTTCTGAATCCACAGGTTTAACAGAATAGTCTCAGTAGACTCAAAGATCCAGATCATCAACTGAGTCCAATTTCAGCAAGTTAGAAAATTCAGACTCTGTGGGTCTAGCACTGTAACGGACTAAATCAGTCTTACACTTCGCAGATAAAAACCATTCTATCAAAGCGGGCCTACCTGCAATCTCAGTAGTTGGGAGGCAGAGACACGAGGATCACAAATTGGACGCCAGTCTCAGCTTAGAGAGACCCTATTTCAAAATAAAAAGGGCTGAGGTACATGTAGCTCAGAGGTAGGACGCCACTGGGTTAATCCCCAGTGCCAAAGGAAAAACCAAACAAAGCACTGTAGAGTACCCATGATGGTACACCTGCATCCTAGCCCACCTGCTCCCTTCTACCTGGCCCCCAACACTGACCCTGGATGAGGTCTAGGAATGGCTGCTGGCACAAGTAGACAGACGCACTGCCCCATTCACTGGGGCTTCCTTTACAATATGGAAGGTAAAAGAGAAACTTCTTCACCCTATAGAAGAGATTCACCAGTTAAAGTATCTCATCAGCAGAAACTAGACTTCAGAGGATACCAACGACCAAATGAAACACAGGATTCCAGGAACATGGCCTTGGACCCGGATTCACACAGCCCTTCTACACGCTGGTCATCTGCCTTGACCACTGAGCCCAGCCAGCAATTCAACTATTAAATAGGGCTTCACTGAACACACTCTGATCCTCTGATCACAGACCCAGCAATGGAGCAAGAAAGCAATTTAACCCCACACTGCTACTTTTTTTTTTTTTTTTTTTTGGTGGTACTGGGGGTGAAACCCAGGGGCTTTTCTACCTCCAGGCTATACTCCCAGACCTATTTTATATTTTATTTGGAAACAGGATCTCACTAATTTGCTGAGAGCCTCACTAAGTAGCTAAGGCTGGCTTTGAACCTGTGCTAGCCTCCCGTCTCAGACTCCCAAGCTCTGGGTTTACAAACTAATTCCCTGTGCCACCATGTCCAGCCCACACTGCTACTTTTAACCACACTAATTAGAAAGGAAAGTTATTTCTCTTTCAGTACTCTGAAATAAAAGAATGCAAATACTCATGATCTCCTCTAAAAGGAGACACTCCGTGGGCCCCTGGGCATGGTGGCAAACGCTTGTAATCTCCAGCACTTGGGAGGCTGAGACAGGAGGGTCGTAGGTTCAAAGCCAGCTTCGGCAATTTAGTGAGACCTTGTTTCAAAATAAAAAATAAAAAAGGCTGGGAGTGTAGCTCAAAGGTAGAATTCCCCTGGATGAAACCTCTTCAAATAAATAAATAAATAAATAAATAAATAAGAAAACAACGACAATGACACTTTCCCTAACTGTACTATTCAAACAAGGAAAGAAATCGAATTTGTTGAGAAGTTCTACTTCTTCTCTAAGATCGTTGTTCTCTCCATACCCCACAATGGAGTATAGCTCAGGGGTAGGATGAACCCAGGGCATTCTACCTCTACCTCCAGAAGCATGATGCTACATTTCCTGAGGGCAATTAATCCTGAGCGACTCTTGTAAAACAAAAACTAATAAAGCAACAAAGCACGTTCTGTGATGCAGGGTGTTTACCTATTCCCACGCACTTCTGAATTTACAAAATTTGAAGTCCACATTATAAAACAGAAAGGTGGGAGGGAGGAGGCACAGCTACTCAGGAAGGCCTGCTCTCCACCACCTCGCAGACCACCCAGGCTGCTAGGAAAGGCAGCCAGGCAATGATGTAACCCAGAAGAATGCCCCAGCGGACGGTGGTTTTCTTAAAGATAGTTAATTTTGCTTGCACTTAATTCACCAAAAGTAGTAATCTCTCCCTAAAGGGTTGTGCTTCAGTCAACTCAGATGATGTTATTATTCAAAGATAATTATTTTAATAGAAGCTATCAATTACTGAGCACTCTGTTGCCAGGAACTATGCTAAGAGCTTTAGACACTTTATCTCACTGAACCTACACAGCTAGCCCTGTTACATACTCATTATTATCTTCCTTCTCTAGATGAGGAAACCGAGTGTCAAAGAGGTGAACTGAGTTGCCTAAGGTCACACAGACAATGAAATGCAGAACTGCATTTATTGTAGTTTTGTACTCAAAACCCCTGTGCCAGAATTGTTCGTGTGCTGGAGTCACAGGTTGCACGATACATCAGTATCATCAATAAGCTGTTGTCTATTCTCCAGGAGTCCCCAAACTTGACTTTTCATTATCCTCACAGAGAAAGCTTTTTTAGAAATAGAGATTCTCACCATTAAAAAGAAAGACAGAAACCCTGTCATTGGCAGCAAAATGGATATAACTGGAGGGTGTTATGGTAGATGGAATAAGCCAGACACAGAAAAACAAATACCACAGGTTCTCACTTCTGTGTAGAAACTAAATGGTTGACCTCTAAGGGGCTAAGAAGGGTAAGAGGTAGAGGGAGCCAGATTAACAGGTATCAAAACATGATCAGATCAGCCGGGAGTGGTGGCGCACGCTTGTAATCCCCACGCTTGGGAGGCAGAGACAGGAGGATCGCGCAGGTTCGAAGCCAGCCGTGCTGGCTTAAGAGACCCTGTTTCCAAATGAAAATAATATAAAATGTGTCTGGGAGTGTAGCCCGGAGATAGAAGGGTTTCCAGGAACCCCAGTATCACCAAAAATAAAATAAAATAAAAAAAATAAATGTTTAGATCAAGAAATAAGTTCCAGGGTTCTATAGCAGGTGATTACAGTTTAAAACAACCTACTAGATATTTTATAAGGAACTAGAAAAGAGGAGTTTGAAGCCTTAAAGCCTGGAGAAATGAGCCCCATGTGGTGGCAAATACCTGTAATCCCAGTACATGGGAGGCTGAGATAGGAAGATCACAGGTTCAAGGCCAGCCTCATGCTTGTAATCCCAGTGTTTGGGATACTGAGACAGGAGGATTGCAGATTTGCGTCAGCCTTAGGAACTCGTGAGGCCCTCTGCAACTCAGTGGGACTCTGTTTCAAAATAAAAAATAAAAAATAGGGATGAGGGTGTACCTCGGAGGTAGACTGCCCTCTGGGTTCTATCCCTAGAACAAAGAAAAAAAGGAGGAGGAGGAGGAGGAGGAGGAACACTATTTACATGATTTGATCATTACATAGTATATAATGTACTGAATTATCATACTGTATCCCATGAACATGTATAATTGTATATCAACTATAACTGAAAAAATTGAAGATTTCCATCCCAGCCTGGCCAGATGTAATGTAAAAGAAGTCATTTTTATTCTTATCTTTAAGTATTGCCAAACAAATGGTGATGTCCTTTCTTTGCTGACCTTAATAATAAGTTTCCCACGAAAAATAGCCCATGTCAGACCTCCCCAGGGCATTTGTTTGGCTTTCAATTGGGAAGCATTTTCTCTCCAATTCATAATAATGATGGGATGAAGGACTGGGAATTCCATCCAGACACCCCCAAAAAGCCTTATTAAATGACTCAGCATATGGGAGCGCCGTGACCAACAGCACCCTTAGCGCATGTCACACAGACAAGGGCACTGGCGTCCAGAGGCAATGAGTGAAGCCACACCGCCACCACCTCCCGAATACCAACTACCTCGCTTCCTCCAGAAACAACCCTGCCTTCGAAAATTTTCTGGAGTCTTTCAGAAACCCAGACCATCATAGGAAAGGAAAGATGCCTGGCATACATTAAATGATTATAAATACTAGAAGGAAGTCAACAGGTGCAAACAAAATTTCCATGGAGCTGGCATGCTGCTTGGGCCTTGCTCTACACATACCAACACATGTTATCTATAATTATATATCACACATACTGTGTATTATGGGGCCTATAGAAAAAGACAGATTTAGCTGGGGCCCATGATGCCTATCATCATGACACTTCAGAGGCTGATTCAGGAGGATTATAGATTCAAAACCAGCCTCAGTACCTTAGTGAGGCCCTCAGCAACTTAGTGAGAACCTGTTTCAAAATTAAAAAATAAAATGGAGCTGGAGATGTAGCTCAGAGGCACGATGCCCCTGGGTTCAACCTCAGGACCAAAATAAATAAATAAGTAGATGGATTTGAGTCCTATTTACATACTTAAATATAACCACACCCACTATGGAACTTCAAATTGAAAGAGACACGAGCTCCAGGCTCAGTGCTGCCACTTCCTCCTGGCCTTGTTGCCATTTCACAGCCTCCCTGAGTTTCTATTCCCTTATCTGAATAGCAGTGAGTGGTAATAAGAACTATTCTGCGTAGGGTCTCCTTTATTTTATTTTATTTTATTTTATTTTATTATTTTTGCAGTAATGGGACTAGAACCCAGAAGCATTCTCCCTCCGAGCTACACCCCCAGGACAGCCCTATTTTTTATTTTTTATTTTGAAACAGGGTCTCACTGAGTTGCAAAGGGCCTCACTAAGTAGCTGAGGCTGTCCACGAACCACAATGCAGTGCCAGGCATTTATTAGTATTATTATTTCTAGTTTGCAGTGTCCTCAAGAGCGAAGCACATTCTGTTCAGGCAGCTAGTTGTTCTAACCACAGAAGGCTAAATCTCCCAGTAGAAAAACAAAAGCTAGGCCTGATAGGGTGCTCCTTTATGCTTTCCTCCAAACCGCTACCTGAAAACATGCTTCCAATAGACACAGCTGTCTAGCATGCTAAGTACATTAATGAATTGCTATGAGATCCAGAGATTAAAAAAAAATTAACAACACCCTCCCCAAAAAATCTCCTCTAGGGTTATATACCAAATGGTTTGGCAAAAAAAGTTTTTAGTCTTTAAAAACAAGGAACTGAAGTTGGAACTGTATTAAAATTTGTTCCTCTCTCTCTCCCTCAGTAAAACTTGCTTAAAATTTACTCTAAATATCCTAATTCACTGGGTGTGGTGGTGGATGCTTGTAATCCCCATACAGGAGGATTGCAGGTTTGAAGTCAGCCTCAGCAACTTAGTGAAGTTCTCAGCAATGCAGTGAGACCCTGTTTCCAAATTAAAAATAAAATAGGTTGGGAGTATAGTCCAGAAGTAGAAAGCCCCTGGGTTACATCCCCAGTGCCACTAATATTAATATAATATTATATATTTTACTATATATATTTTCCCTTCGTCTTTATTCATCTTTCCCCAAGTAGCTCCAAAGATTCCAAAATGGACCCGCAGGTTTTTTTTTTTACTTTCATACTCTCATAGTTTACAAGAGGAAGCCCTCTGTGTATATTTTTGTTTGTTGTTTTGTTTTGTGTTTTACAATTACTTGGTGGCACTACAGCTCTTTGGATCACAGTAGTTGCCATCATCCAAGGGGAATGAATGCGTTCCAAGACCCTCAATGGATAGATACCTCTAACTGTAAAGTACCACACCCCCCATACAAACTCTGTTTCTTCACATACATAGATACATTTTTACATACACATCATAAAGCTGAGTTTATGAACTGGGGGGGGGGGGGTTGCAGCTCAGTGATAGAGTTTGCCCAGCATGTACAAGGCCCTGGGTTCAATTCCCAGTGCTGCAAATATATAAATAAGTTTATTTTACAAATTAGGCAAAAAGTTTAATTTACAAATTAGGCACAAAGTGATTAACAACAATAATAATAAGACCAATTATAAAACACATTGTAATGACAGTTATGTGGATATGGGTTCTCTCTCCATTTCTGCTGAAAATGTATCATATTCACCCTCTTCTCTTCGTGATGACAGGAAATGACAGGATGCCTACATGAAATGAGGGGATACCTAGATATTGGGATACAGCACTGAGCTACTATTGCCTGTCCTCTGCTTGGGATGATCCTGGATCATTCAACCAGGGCAATGTTAGGTGGGTAGTATATACAGCATGGAAACGCTGCACAGAAGAATAATTGGCACCCCAGGCTGGATACAGCAGGACAGCACAAGATTCCATCACATGACTCAGAACGGTGTACAATTTAAAACTTATGGATTGTTTTATTTCTGAGATGTTGTATTTAATATTTTCAGACCTCGGCTGACCTTGGGCAACCAAAACCATAAAAAGTAAAATAGTGGATAAAGGGGGACTACTATATCTTCCTGACAAAGTTACTTGCACTCACAGCCCACAGCCTGGCTAGTTCATTTTATAAGGAATAAAGTTTCATTGGCAAGATCCAAAAAGTTGACCAAGTAGCCATAAGCAGAAGTTTGAGCTCACTGAATTGAAATCAGCCGTGTGGGCAACTGTCTGGGCAGGACAGAACGCAGAAGGACTTTCTCCCATAACTGCCTAAGTCTATCCACTGGCAACAATTCTGACAGGACCACCATCCTTTCAGTCAGGCCCAATTTGGCCACAATCCTCTAGTTGTGGTCAGTTATTCCCTCTGGCCATAGCTAAACAGGCTACAGGTCTGGGTGGATGCGGACCCTGGGGTGTGTTGATGTATTGGTGTCTTTGTTTATGCATCTATTTGGGTACACAGGAGTAGTCTAGGGAAGAGGGATACTCTGGCAAACTCCACTGTGCCGACTCTTTCCTCCACACTGAAGACTTTCCCTCTGGAGGAACACAGAAAGATGGAGTTCCCAAAGGGCCACATCTTTGCCACGATGTCTTAAAGCACCATCTCTAAATCCAGACTATTTTGCATAGAAAATAAAAATGTCTGGGCCTGTTAAGATAGGTTGAATAAAGCATCTGCCACTACAGTTGTCGTTATGGAGTAATGTGGTCCAGATTAGCTCCTTCAAACAGCAAGATGACCACTTAACACTGGTAACAGATCTCTTTGTGGGATCACCATGGTAACAGCTCATCCCTTCCAACAATCTCCGACACCACATACTGAACAAAGTTTTAAAATCAGATCATGATAACAACATATAAAGAGAGCTACGCATGGTGGCACACAATTATCAACATTATTCTCCCCTGTGAAGAAGCTACATACATTTCGCAGGGGCGCATGCTTATAATCCCATTGTTTGAAAGGCTGACAATGGAGGATCACGGGTTGCAGGCCAGCCTCAGCAACTTAGTGAGACCCTGTTTCAAAATAAAAATAAAAATGGTGGAGTGTATAGCTAGAAGGTAGAATGCCCCCTGGGTTCAATTTCCAGTAAAAGAAGGAGGAGAGGGAGGAGATGGATGCTACATTTTTATCAGGAGAAGGGAAGAGAAAAGAAAGGAGAGACACAGGGGAATTCAACTGACCAAATGATGTCATGTGCCAATATAAAACCCACTATTATGTATAATTTTATCACCTTTTTTTTAATTTCACATAAAAAAGAGAAAATTAAACATGGAAGTTGTTAAGAAATTATCATTTAGCCAGGCATGATATTACATACCTGTAGTACCAGTATTTGGGAGGCTGAGACAGAAGGACCTCAGGTTCTAGGGCAGCCTCAGCAACTTGTGAGTCCCTCTGCAACTTCAATAAAGAATAAAAATAGGCCTGGGGCTGTAGCTCAGAGGTAGAATGCCCCTGGGCTCAATCCCTCATACCACAAAAATATCATTCAAAATATAGTAGACTGGAAATTAAAAAAAGAAGCTACATGTTAAAATTAGATTCTTTGGTATTTGATTACAATTTTTGTAAATTAAATTGTCAATGCCAATGGACCACTGGTCAAAAGCCAAGGGTTGAATATCACCATGTCAGTAAATAATTATAAAAGCAAGATACATTCAAAGGCTATATATTATGATTTTTGTGTTTATTATTTTTTGTGGTACTGGGGTTCCTAGAAGCCCTTCTACCGCTGGGCTACACTCCCAGACCTATTTTATATATTTTTTAAATTTGGAAAGAGGGTCTCTTAAGCCAGCGAGGCTGGCTCTGAACCAGCGCGATCCTCCTGTCTCTGCCTCCCAAGCGCGGGGATTACAAGCATGTGCCACCACGCCCGCTGTGTATTATGATTTTAAACATTATTAAGAAAGAAAAAAATCCTAACCTAGCAACTCTCTTTTGCATGATTATTAATGTGTATTTGGCAAGGACTTACTGATTCTTCATTCAAAGACAAGTGGGCTTCTCAAGAGATGGTTACTCGAATGCCAAAGCATTACTAGGGAAACAGAAGTTTTCTTATTGACAAATACCCCCAACCAGCCAGCAAAGGTTAGGAAGACCCCAAGGCCAAGTCCAGAAGCCACAGTGGTGGGTTTATGTGAGCTGTCCATTTAACTAACAAGAAAGTGTTCACAGAGAGGTCTATGAGACCATGTAAAACATGCCTTGTATTAAAAAGCTTCTGTTTCAGGATAGAAAGGCTACTAAGAAAACCATCAGAAGTTCCAGAAGCTCAGAGTTCCACAGATCTGTGTGGTCTCTCCTCCTATCACTTTTCAGTGTTTATGTTATGAAAAGTCTTGACTATGCAGAAAAGAACAAAAAGAATAATATCATGAACATCTGCGCACCCATGACCAAAGTTTTGTCACATCATACTTGGCCATATTTTCCACGAAGCTTTTCTTTTTCTCACCAAATAATTATGAAGGAAAATAAAAACCCATGCATAACATTCCCAAATCGCATGCCCCTGCCAGCCTAACTATATGCAGGATTAATTTGCATGTTTCCAACCACTATATAAATGGTATCAGACTGTATCAATCTATAGCGTTTCAACCGAGCATTTGTGTCTCTAAAATGTACCTGTATTGACACAAGTAGATCTGGTTCATTTTTTTAAACTCAGGGGTATTCTGAGTGCACCACCACTCCCCAGCCCCATTTTATTTTATTTTATTTTATTTTATTTTATTTTATTTTATTTTTGAAACAGGTTCCCACTAAGTTGCAGATACCCTCATTAAATTGCAGAGGCTGGCTTCAGACCTGCTATCCTCATGCCTCAGCCTCCCAAGTACTGGGATTACAAACTTGCACCACCACACCCAGCTCTGGTTCATTTATTTTAATCACTGCATAGAAGTTGCCTGCATGAATATAACACTCTTTTTCATCTGAAAGGGCAATTGGATTTTCCCCCCCTAGCCTAAACAACACAGAAATGGGTGTGCTATCCATGTGTCCTTTGGCACGCCTGCAATGATTTCACAAGGCACAGGCACAGCCTGTAATTGCAGAGTTGTAGGGTCTGCTCGAGTGCAGCTCCACAGCTTAGCACTGCCAGGTTGTAGGGTCTGCACATGTGCAGATTTACAGCGTGGCCCTGCAGGCTATAGGAACTGGGCACCTGCAGCTTGACCAGGGATTGCCGAACTGCTCTCTAAAGTAGTAGCACCACATACTACCCCACCACCAGTGTTTGAATGTCTGTTATTCTACATCCTGGTCATCAGTGGAGACCATCAGATTCTTTCATTTCCACCCATGGTGGGCATGAAATGGTTTCCCATTTTCATCCAGGTTTTCCTGACCACTGCTAGGCTGAGCACACTTTCACTGTTATATTGGCCA
The DNA here is from genome assembly GCF_963383645.1 of Muscardinus avellanarius. Lineage (NCBI taxonomy): Eukaryota > Metazoa > Chordata > Mammalia > Rodentia > Gliridae > Muscardinus > Muscardinus avellanarius. The sequence goes on along the minus strand of NC_137786.1, from coordinate 130,014,265 downwards.
TCTAGACCTCCCTTTTGGGATCATAGCCTTTGCCCATCTTTCTACTTGCCTTTCTGCTCACTGCCTTGTAAGAGATCTCTATGTGTTCTGTGCCTTCATTAAACTTCCTTAACTTCTCAGGTTGCCCCTTAACAAAGTGGAAATCATATCTAACAAAGTGTTAGGAGTGTGCTGAAGTTGATTTAAAAAAAAAAGCACTTAGTTCAGTGCCTATTAACGTTGGGCAATCAAAACAAAGTCTAGTGAGAGGAAGGGCGTCATGGGGAAAGGACAGGGGCGAGTAAGGGTGGGTAACAGGAGGATTGAAATGAGCAAATATGCTACCCCCCCCATGTATGAACGTGCACAAGGAAACCCAGTATCCTGTATAATTACATGCTAATAAAAATACTGTTACTAGTACTGCTATGCGTATGAATAAGAAGGTCTGGGGTATCTCTGGCCTTTCTCCCACATCTGAGCTCCCTTTGGATAAATACTACAGAACTCATGAAGAGGAGTCTCAGCAGCCTTCCCACCTGATATTTCCCCAGGATAAGAAGGTAGACTATCAGTACTCTACTGTTTATAAATTTCCATGAGTTGGTATTTGATCACAACCATTCCTAGACAATTTTTGTAAATTAAATTGTCAATACCAATGGAACACTGGTCAAAAGCCAAGGGTTGAATATCACCATGTCAGTAAATAATTATAAAAGCAAGATACATTCAAAGTCTGTATATTATGATTTTAGACATTATTAAGAAAAGTTGATAACTCAATACCATGCTTAAACTAAACATGAAGGTATGCTTCCTCAATCCACAAGTGACTGTGACCTTGTCTGTGAAATGAAATGACCGTGTCCTAGAAAGGGTTAAGTCACGGATAGAATAGAACTCTCTGTATGAGGGAGGTGGGCAGGGGAGATTGACTAACAGGGACCTGCCGTTCCCAAGTATTTCCTGGAATGGAAATCAGCCAGGCTTTCATAAGACTGCACAAGGCCCAAGACCACCCCATTTCCCACATATAACCAGTGATCCCTAAACGAGAAAAGCAAGACGATAATCATATCATTTATCAAAGACACAAGGGTTCTTTTTTTTTGCGGGTCTGGGAATGGAACCCAGAAGCATTTGACCTCCGAGCTATACCCCCTGCCCAATTTTTTATTCTTTATTTTCAAACAGGGTCTCACTGAGTTGCAGAGGGCCTCACTAAGTAGCTGAAGCTGTTCATGAACCGCGATCCTCCGGTCTCAGCCTCCCAAATGCTGGGATTACAAGCGTGCACCACCACTCCCGGCCCTATTTTTCATTCTTTATTTTGAAACAGGGTCTCACCGAGTTGCAGAAAGCCTCACTTAGTAGCTGAGGCTGTCCGCGAACCGCGATCCTCTGGTCTCAGCCTCCCAAATGCTGGGATTGCAAGCGTGCACCACCACACCTGGCTGGTGGTTCAAACAATCAAAGTACTTTGACATCACCAAGAAGGCAAGCCAAATTCTGTTCGACGCACATTATGAAGATACTTATCATTCTCTCATTGATGAGACTATGTGGATGAGCTGCAGCGATGCAATGAAAAAGAATCCCCTAAGTGTCTGCGTGGACTAGTAACGAACGCATTTAGTTTGCTGTTGAGAGCCTTCCAGATTGGCCTCTTTCCCATCACAGCCTGACCTTTCCTTGGAGGAAGGCTGCACTGGTGTTTGTGACAGAGGCCAGTGGAGTCAGAAAGCATAGAGAGCTGTGCCTTAGGCCTATCAAGTGGTCCTGACATGAGCTCCCACTGGAGACTGAAGAGGCCTTTTTGGATGTTCTTGTATAGCACCTAAAGTTCAGAGTTATCTTCCTCCCTGTTCTATTTCAATTGATACTATAGAAACCAGAGACATTCCTTAGTGACTGCGGACAGAGGCTCTCTTCCCCTCCTCTTGAGAGCAACACTATGCAAGACCCAATTCCAGTCCAAATATAATTAGACCATCTTGCGAATCCATCTAGGTGCACGGCTTTCTTCCTCACGTGTGTGCCAAGTTTCCACTTTCAAGAAGTTAAATTGCCATATAAAAATCACCCTGGTGATGATGAGTAATTAGACACTGTAATGGAAAATTAACTGTGTTTTTATTTAGAGCATTTATTTTAACAAGACTTTTTTTCTAGCTGTTATTAAACTCCAATAAAAATAAATTAAATCCTGAAGGTTTACAAAGGTTTTCTGTTTAAAAAAAAATCAAATAAACACTACCTCTCTTCCTGGAGAGTATTTATTTTGTTAATGCCACTGAGTGTGTACAAGGCCCTGAACTCAACCCCATTATTAATAAATCCTAATGTTGATCCTTAATTCTGCTGTCTGTATTGTAAAGGGAGAAACCACCATTTCAAATTCTAAAAGAGAGAGAGGAACAGGTGAGGCCAGCTTCGTGGGCTTCTCTTTGCGTGGAATCGTCTGTGCAAATTCCCTCGGTCCTTCTCTTTTATCCTTGTCCTGCTGTTTCTGAGAGAAGCAAGCCCCTGCAGCAGGGTGGTTCGTGATGGCTGTGTGAGCACCTGTGAGCTTCAGCAAGCTTATGGGTAGAAGGCAGCCACACGAGCAACATCAGCTCCGTAAGACTGGAGCGTCAAACAGTATTCCCCAAAAGAGATTGCAAAGAATGCTGAAATCTATACATCTCACCCAAACTTGCAGCCCTTTAGCCATGTTACAGTTCAGAGTCATGGTCAATGGGCTCACCCAAGAAACCCACAGGCTTCACTCTGGGGCAGGGCAAGTGGCACTTGTGTCAGGGTAGGATGTGAAATGCCCCGAGAGGGTACAAGCCTAATACACCTGAGGGAGCCTACAACCATCTAACCTACATGGCTTTTCATCTGTTCCTCCTCCTGCTACACCTTAAATTGCCTTGGGTTTAACATCCATTCGGTCCTCCACAGTAAATGCTAAACGCTGGGTATTGTCAAGGCTCTGGGCATCTCCCTTTAAGGGGCTTAAGCCATTATTATCCATGGACAGACAGAAGGTTCCAGAAGTCACCTCTGTGACTTTGCCTGGACAGCCACTCGAGACAGTATGCTTGCAAGGCTGAACCTAAGTGGCCTTAAGAATTTCAAAGAAGCCCACTCTTTCTTTTTCCCCATGCCCTTTTTATTTCTTTTAATCTCTCCTTATAATTTACACAGACTTATGCAATCCTTACTGCTTCTCTTATAGATGCCTGGGATATGTTAAATTTAACAATCTCTTCACTTCGATTGCCAGAGTGTGCTAAAACTAACAACTCTATACTGTCCACACTTGTACCACAAGCTCAGCCCTCCATCCAGAAGTATCACCGGCAAGTCTGTAAGAAATCAGCCTCATAAAAGAGTTTATATATATACAGTTTCAGCTGAGTTATATTTAATGAGGCTAATTTGACAACTCTGCTGCTGATAACACTCTTTAAGTGAAGTTCAAAGAGAAAACGCTGCTTGGAGAGCAAAAGTATTAGGTTGTCAGAATGTTCTCTATTCCCAATTCAAAACTGACCATCATACACCCTGGAAAACAACAACGGAGGAAAAAACCACTCTGGCGGTGGTTTTCTAAAGGTTCAGAGGGGTTTTTAAAACATCCCAACGGCCAGATTGAGAATAAGCTTAAAAACAATGGACTCTCTGACGAGGCCATCCCCAACCAAATACAAATACGTGTTGAATTTAATTACTGAATTATAGTCCAGTTTATACTGAAGACAGTGGATATTTGGGAAAGTTTCAACCTGTGAACAAAATTTCAAATCATGTCCCCCATTTCTTATTAGAAAAATCAGAACCAGCAAAGACACTGTTCTCAAACTATTTGTTAGAGTTAAGACTGACTCCCAAGGAGTTCTTCGGCCCATCTTAATTTAACAAAGGAATTATAAAACTTAAGAGGTCGTGAGATAACAGCTCAGCTTTACATAAAGTCTGACCCTGCACGAGTCCCGGATCCTGTGCTCCTGTATATCCCTCCTTTTATTTACCTTTAGAATGAGAAACAGAGAAGCAGTTATGAGTAATTGCTAATAAAAGCCTATTTGCCTCTGGCAGAAAAACAAATGTGCGTTGATAATGATCATTTTTCTCAGACCCTGGTTTAGTTTCTCCATTAACATTCCAGTACCCAACTCTCAAGTTCCCAACTAAGAGACCAGAGCCAGAGTTGTGATTTGGGGGATCACTGGTATGGACTTCATGAAGCAGTAGCCAGCTCTCTAGCTCCCAAGGAAGTCATTATGCATATCTTCGTCTCATTTAATTTTTCACTGCGATGACACACAATCATTGTGAAAAAAATGCGCCCAAGGACACCACCCCAAAGAACTTGTTTCTCTTGGACCCACCAAAGGATAAAATGTTCTCAATGTCACCTCCTAAGATAATCACTCTTCTCCAAGTGCCCCCTTTTAATTGGCTAGTTGACTGTCCCCCTGGGTGTGACTGCAAGAGTTTATCCCGGGTGTGTAACCAAGATGGAAAAGTCTTCCGGATTTCTGAGCACCCGGACAACAGTTTAAAAAATGGACTGAAACTATGCTGAAGCACTGAGGTGTCCGTGGCACTTTGTGAAAAGAGGATCTTCTACGTGGGGTTTTTGGCCTCTACAACCTCTTCCAGTTCTAAACCCACGGTCAGCTCATAGGATGATCACAGTCACAGAGATTCAGCAGAACCATTCTCCCGGGGAAGGGAAAAGGAGTTAGATTACAGACTTTAATGGGATGATTAAGTCACAGGTTGTAAAAAGTCCAAATATCTACACTAACCTCTCCCCAGAAGTACATGTGCAAATATAGGATAATTCTGGGTAATTATCCCAGAATAGAATAAAGTAATAAATAACTAAAATAGATTATAAGCAATGAGCACCATAGGTCTGTGTATTAGTATTCTCCGATGCAAACCCTTAAGGTAAATTATAACATCCTTGTTTTTGTGAAGTAAGTTTACCCGTTTTTCCCCAAACGCTCCTCTAATTTAGAGACGATGACTGTTTCTAAAGATGAAACTTAAAAGCAGAAGCTTCAGAATTGAAGGTGCCGATTTCTACGATTTCCTTCATCCTGAGAAGGCAGCTTCAATCAAGACAGGTTTCCACCAAGGAACATTCATCATAACGAGGAAACAACAAGGACAATGGCCCCTAAAGTTGACTAGTATTTATGTTATCACAAAGTGCACCGCATTTGGGGCCCTTTCAGTCACTGTCACCACACTAATGTTTATGAGAAATAATCGCTGATTTCCAAGTGGCAATATCTGTCCATTCGGAAGGACGATTATTCAGATCTAAAAGTAAGACCAACATATCATATACTAAATGAATTCTAAACATATTTCATACCTCACCAATGGTTTGAATAACAATTTTTTTTCAAGTGGAGACTTTCTTAAGGCCTAGTTTTTTTTTAATTTAATGATAAACTTTTCTTTAGTTTGCCTTAAAAAGGAAGGATTCCTTTCTATGAAGGCAATTCAGAAGATCGATTAGGAAACAAAGAATTTAAAGACAGTGCCCAGACTAAAATTAATGCATGGGTAATAAGTGCCTTTTAATTTTCTGAAGATTCCATCAAGGTTAGTGTCTAATAATAACTTACTGTCAGGTGATTATCTGCCTAATGAAAAATATTTCCATTTCCCTATTTACTTGAATACATGCCCTTCTGCCTGAGGAGATTCCATATATATCATAAGCTGACATTTGGATTACTAAATCTAAACAACATGAACTTCTTAATTATGTGGAGGTTTTCTAAATGCTGTGGCTTTCTTTGCATCTCGACTGTACATACTTATTGTGCACACTGGCAACTCTTTTAATTTTGAAGACATTCTGAATCTCAGTTTTCGTATTTTTTAACCTGACAATGTTGACTTCTGTGGTGGTTCTTTGCTGACCTGAAGTCAGCAAACAGAAGAATGGCAAAATTCAAAAACTCTATTTCCAATCTATGCTTTTCACTTGATTTGAATGTTTTCTGCATCAGTTCTGCCCCAAGTGCTGAACGTTTACCTCTACCCAGCAAAAACGAAAAAAGAAATGTAGTTTCGCTATGGTTGTCAGCAACTTACTGTCACTACTTTTAATTCATTAAAAAAAAGATTACATTCCTCCAATGTAAGATTTTTTTTAACCCTGAATTTAACTGTTCCAAACAACAAAAATGCTTTGAAAGTATGGAAATTGTAAAACCATTGAGAATTCACTAATGGGATTCCCATAACTGAATACATGTAAGGCTGTCACTGTAATCGTAAACCCACTGGAGGCTTAGGATCTGAAAGTAGGGGCTACTGTGGCCACTTTTTATGAGTTTAATTCCACTAGCAAATCCTAGTTTCTTTATTTTAAGTCTCAACTAGAACAAAATCACGACACGTTTTCAAAGAAACAATCTAAAGGAAGAAAGCCCCTGGAAAGACAGGGCGAGAAACTTTCACCAACAACCACCTTCTGCCACAATCAATGAACTTCTAGCAGCGCAAGACTGAACAAAAACTTCGGCCTGTGATGGATGTCAGTTCCTCTTTAACACTCACAAAACCACCTATGAATCATTGTATTTTGCTCCGTTTTATTTCCCACACAGGTTCAATAAATCACAGCGCTTACTCAGCTTCGATGAACTGAATGACTATTTTGTGAGCCTATTTATTACACTTTTTCTGGCATGTTTTCTCTATGATCCAATTCTGTGGCTCTTATAAGCCAGGAAAAGCTGCCTTCAAGTTAATGCAGAGTCACTGAAAATTGTGAGGGCCCTAGGCAATACCTGGGTGCTTTGTAGAAGCTGGGTTTTGTCCCAGGAACCTCTCGAGTAGGCAAAGATTTAGAAGGATGCATTGAGATTTGTGATTGAAATGAATCCTCTTTTTCCTCCAAGTGATTTGAGTTATTGCAGCAAATGGTGTTCTCAAAACAAGATTTAACCGACTTCTGTAGCTAACATATATGCATAGTATTTGTCTAAGACTCAGCACATAGCAGACACACAAATGTAAAAATATCGATGTCAAGGATATCCATCTTGTTTTTAAAATTCCTTATTTGTTTCTTGTTTCAGATATTTCTTAGTTTGTAAAATTTAGTATTGCAAAGCTTGTCACAGGATAGTAGGCCTACCTTGCAGAGGAATTGTACTTTAAAGTGTAACTGACTATAATATTCATTTTATAACCAAGTACATGTAGAAACAACTTGATTTTAAAGGAACTTCACTGTATGTATTTATTATATATTTGCTGATTGTCCTATAGGGACTATCAATGGAATAAAATATATAGATAGATATAGATATAGATATACATGATTCCAAGCATTGTGTACCAGAGGATTTTAGAGCAGATTTTAGCCTGAATGTTTAAAAAAAAAAAATCTTCAAAAGCACTGCTGGCCCGTCACTTCACTTTTTAAATGTAAGTATAACTTCATTAATTTATTTCATGCCAGCCACACAACAAACATAACCTCAAACTTTTGGGTTGGAAGTACCAAATGTTTACCTTTAATGGAAAGCACAGTCAATAACTTCTCTGATTAAAAAAAAAAATGCTTTGACTTTTTTTGGCTACACCCACGTTTCCATAGTTTAGATCCTAATAATGCCAAGGCTTTTTGAAACCAGAGCTGCTTAATGCACTCAAAGTTTTTATAATGCCTTTTTATTTATTTTCTACACGGAGCCACAACTTTTTCAATATATCTAAAGTTCTGTGCCCTGCTGGTCTTAGCTCTGGCAGAGAGAATAAACCCAGATTCGAAGGATGTTTTTATTGTTATTATGATGGATTCCAGTGTCCTTAAACAAAAGTGGGTTGATCCCCTCGCCTTGAGACACAAATGCAGAATACCCCACAACTACCTCCGCAGACCGAGGTCGTTTTAAGTCAAGCTCAGTGAATTCAGGATTTTGTCCTGAAACTCAGGACACCGACTTCGCGTTAGCATAAAATTCCCAGCGGAGACGGAAGGAGGCTGGCCAGGCTAGCTCGAGGTCAGAAGCGGGGCCACCCGGCTCCGGTGGAAGCCCACAACCCACTTTCAGATGCAATGACCTAGGCGCTCAATCGGGTCAAGTGTTTGAACTTTCTGGCTGGAAACCACAGCGCTGCCGGGCAGGAGGCCGCCTCTCCCCTTGGAGCTGGACGGCCTGGCCTCTGGAGCTGCGCTCTCCAGGGCCGCGCGGTCTTTACACGCCTGTCAATTCTCGGATCGATCGACCCCTGGCCTGGCCCTTCCCCGCCAGGTCGCAGGGGCCTGCCTTACCCACCGCGGGAAGGTCTAGTTTCCTGGCTGCGGCACAGGAGAAAGGCAAGCAAACCGACATCCCTGGGCCTCTTCCTCGAGCCCTGGGGTCGGAAAGCAGAGGCGACGACACCCGGCACCCCAGTTACCCCGCAGAGGGCGTCTTACCCGTACAGGAATGCAAGGGCTTGGGTCGCACGACCAGCGACGGGCACACGGAGTAGAGGGAAAGTTTCTCAAAGTAGTCGCAGGTCTCCTTGGACAGGATCTCGTCGATCATGAAAGTCTTGTAGCGCCGCCTGGCTGCTTTGAGCTGGCCGGGCGAGCTCAGCCTCAGCTCGGCGTGGCAGTGCATGGTGAGCGCGGCGGGAGCGCGGGGACCCGGACCGCGGCGGGCTGGCGCGGGCTCAGCCCCGCTCCTCCGGGGCTCGGCGGCGGAGGGGAGCGGGCACGGGCGCGCCTGCTGCGCGTCTACACCCACCCGCGGATCAGCATCTTTGGCGAGCCTTTTTGGGACAACGCAGCTGTCAATCAGCGCGCACTTCCTGCAGGGCCAGGTGCGGAGCGCGGGCTGGCCCAGGGGCTGCAGCGCCCACCCCCGCCCGAGCCACCCGGGCGCTGACCTGCGCGCCTTGCCCCGCGGTTCTCCTCTTGATGCCCAGCGCGCTTCTGCCGGGCTCTATTTTAAGAAACTCGCTTTGACTCTCCTCCCCACCCCACCCCCCACCCCCGGGACCAGCTCCAGGTGTGTGTGCAGGGGTGCGCGCGCGTGAGTGCGCTCCTGGGGGCGGCGCGCACCGCTCCTCCCCGGGCCGCGGCCTCCGCCCGCTGCTCTCCGGGCAGCGCCCCGGGCACGCACCTTAGAGCCCGACCCGCGGGCGAACCGGCCGGGCTCCCAGGGCCTGCACTCCGCAGGCGAGAACGCCCAGGTCTCTTGCCAGAAAAAAGTCGGATGTTCGCCCAGCCTCCCGAGGCCGGGGCCACCCGACAGGCGCCCGCCGAGGGCCACCGGGCCTCTCTCCTCCCCGCGTGGACTGTTCCCGGAGCTGCCGCCCAGGCCTCGGCTTGCAGCCCCGAGGCCCGCACCGAGCTCGCGCGCAGAAGTTTGCGCCCAAGTTGTAACCTTGACGGCTGCACCACGATCCCAGCTCAGAAATGACCAGGGCTCAGCCCGTTATCCCAGAAATGAACTGGGGGTGGGGGAGTAATAAAAGCATGCATCCTCTTTTTTAATGACTAAATTCTGCTTTAGGAAACGTTTTTCCACTCCGCAAAGGAACAGGGCAGCGCACGTGCAGCGCGAGTCCAAGCTCCCCAGCGCCGGATCCTCCCGGATCCGTGGCTTTCTTTCCCGGGTCCCTCGCGACCCCGTAGGGTTCGGGTAGTTGCGTAGATGTCTATCGAGTGGTTTGCCTTCCACTAATCAGCGACCCTAATCCCCGAGCCTCCTAATCAATACTTGTACACACGTTTGCCTACGGCCGTCCTCGTTGGGGTCCGGGGGTCCCCACCGAGCCCGGTGCCCGAGACGGTTCCCGATGCCTGCCCGTCGCACCGTAGTCGGCTGGAACCCCCCGAGTGCGTGCCTGTTCCCACAATTTTGTCTCAGAACCGGTGTGCACGGGGCTGGAAATGAAACGCAAGATTGGGACCCAAACTGTTGGGCGGCCGAGATTTCCTTCCCGCTCGCAGCCTGGAAGCGAGCGCGAATTTGAGAGGTCTCTGCGGACCTGCTCGCCCACGGGACCGCGGAGCCAAGTCGATGGGCGTAGCTGGGAAGGGATTAAATTCAGAGAAGGGGCACACTTGGAGAACTAATAATTAGGCACTTAGAGAAAAACATATTAATAGAACGACTTGCATTAGACACGGCCCGCAACCCGTATTTGAAGAACATTCATCAAATGTGTGTGTGCTCCCTAGCTCTCCTCTCCACTTAGAATTGTTTTTATTTATTCCCCTCCAAGCAGAAGCGGCTGGAGAAGGGCCGCCAGGTGCCCCGGCGGCGGCGCGCGCCCCATTCCGGGGACGGCCGCCTGGGCCCCCGCGGCTGGACCTGCGCGGGCTCGGCTGTCGGGGCTGGGGACCCGGCGCTGCTCGCGGCTCCGCCCGGGCGTCGCTGTCCAGCGCTGCGGCTAAAGGGTTGTCCAGGGCGCAGGTGCTGCAGGAGCCCGCCGCGCCAGGAGCCCGGGCCGGAGCCTACGGGCGCTGCCTTTGCTCGGAGAAAAGTGCAGAGCTGTAGGCAACCGGGAAGAAGCCAGGGTTTGGAGGGATCTGAGAGCCCGTGGCGTGGGCAGAGCTGACTGCGGGGCAGTCCTGGAGCGCTCGGGGCCAGCACCCTAGGCGCTGCTCGGGACGCTCATCGCGTCGGCCCCGCAGTGCGTCCACCAGAGGCGCGCGCCCGGGGTCACTCTCGGGGCCCTGCCACAGTCCTTTTCCTCGTCCTCTCTCCCTCTGCCTCTCCCCACTTCCTGCACCCCCACTCAGGCCTTCCCTCCTTCCCTCGGGCTGGTCCTCCCCCTCCCCTTTCCCGTTCCGCGGCGCGGCCTCGTTTAGGTCAGTTGCCCGCTCTCTTTTCTTTCTCCCTTCTGCCCTCGATTGCCTTCTTCATAGTCCATCCTGTTTGCCTTCTTTTTTCCCCTCATCCGCCCTTGTGGTACTGGGAGGGGGGGGTTGACCTCTGAGCCACAACCCCCAGCGACCTCCCCCCCCCCCGTGTTTTGTTTTGTTTTGTTTTTTGTTTTGTTTTGTTTTAACAGTCTTGCTAAATTATCTCACACTGCCCTGGAACTTGAGATCCTCCTATCTCAGCCTCCCAAGTACTGAGGCTACAGGCGCGCTCTGCGCCCCGCTTCTTTACTTCTTTTATTCCTCTTCTCCTTCCCTTTCTCCAAACCCGGGCGCGGCGTGGCGGCTATGGCAGGGCTCTGATCAACATGGCCAGCATCCCCGCTCTGGGGCCAGGTGGGAATGCCCCGCGACCCGCCTCTCCTCCGTGGCCCCCAACCCCGTTACTCCTAGTTTCCACTCAGCCACAGACACAAAATTTGCCCAGACTCCAGACTTGATTTGAAATCTGCAATGTTAAAATAGCTTTTTTAAAAAAAGGGAGGGGAAACATTCTGACCAACTCCTTGGACTTTTCGTCTTTTCTATATTTCACTACAGAGGCAAGAAATTTCGTGTCCGGGTGGGGAGGGAATTCTGCAGGCACAAAGGCCTCTCCTGCTGCTGGAGGAGGCAGAGATTCCAGATCTTGGAGGCTGAAACCTTGGCTCTCGGTTGCTATGAGCCTCGGGTTTTTGTTTTTGTTTTATTAATTTGTGAATGGTAATCTTTATAGCTGCTTCACAAGGTTGACCTTTCATAATTAATCCATTCCTTTATGCAAACAAGCCTATTCCCTTTAATAGGAATGCCCTGGGCACCCCATCCCCTCCCTCCTTTGCTGGAGAGCCAGTCTGAGACCCATCTCCACTGTCACCCTCTCCCTGAGCATTTCCCCACTCCCCGGGGCTGGTGATTGTGGCCCCACCTCTCTCCTAGCACCTCCTGTCCTGTGTGTTCTCTTTTGCATTTATTTCACTGGCTGGACAATGGACTCCTGGCGGGCCGACGCCCTCTGCAGCACCATTGGTCTTGTATCACCAGTATCCGTGTAGCACCTGGCACATGGTGGGTTTTCAGTAAATGTGTCATGAATAAATGAATGCATGAAAGCTGGGCAAACCAAATTATATAATGTGTTTGAAGGGACATCAAATCTTAATTAGTTGTACTAAATTTATCTTTCTCTTTAAATGAGTCTCTTCTCTTTCCTTGATAATTTTGGGTTCTTAGCCGTGGCATCTAGCCCAGTTCCCTTTCTGCTCCTGTCCCCCCTCTCTTCCCTCCCTCTCTGCACTCTCAGACTGTAAAGCTCTTCTGCGGGAGGAAGCACACCCCAGCTGTCAATCACAAAGTGGAACTTTGGTCAGAATAGTCTGGGGTTTTGTTTCCAACATTAATGAAGTGGCTGGAACAGCAAACATCTGCCGGAGAGACTCAACCCTTTTCCAGCTGCTAGAGAGCCACAGACACTTTCCAGCCTCCTATGACTTCACCCACAGAGGAACCCACGCAGACAGGAACAGACCTCTGCCCTGGGCACCCTTACAGAGACATGGAAGGAGAGAGAAATTCCCACCCTCCAGGAAGGTTCAGGGGATCGCCTCCCAACTTCGAAGCCCAGCCAGAGAGGAGACAGGGTCACCTCTGCAAACTTAGGGCTGGAGACAACTAGAAACCAAGAATTCCTCTTTCCCATTTAACTGCACACGCAGTACCTCCACTCATCTAGAACTACGGAATTTTAATAAAACAAAGTGGTTTTCAGAAATCCTAGGGTGACCCTGAAATTGCTCCTAGGAACTAACCCTAGATGGGCTCAGTCTGACTCTTGGTTTAACTATCCTTTTCTCATCTTGAGCTACGCATCAATATAAATACTCAGGAGCAGCCATGACAGGAGTCTTCTAAGTGCACTAATTCATTTCCCCGCCATCTTTCCTCCAAAGGGGGGAGGAGGGGGCCGAAAGCCACGTCTTACATGCTCATCTAGTGTATTTAATAACATGCATTTCAGCCGCTAAGTTTTGAAATAGTTTCAGACATGTAAAAGCAAAATAGGGAAAGCCTTGTAAGTTAATACTCCCCCGGGCCCCGGGGCCATGCCAAGACTGCTTGCTGTCTGCACAGCCAGGCTCCGCAGCCTCGAATAACAAGTTAAAGGAGGTGTACACAGGCTAGCTTATTTTTAATGATGATATTAATTTACAAAAACTGTTCTCATACACTGTAAGGCATCTTTTTAAGAGAGGGCACAAATGCCATCCACTTGACAAATGGACTTGAAATTGACTGCCTAGAGCCTTCTGTCCTTTCTCAGAAGCCCAGTTTAAGTGGAGGGGAAAAGTAAGCTAATAGCTATATATGCAGAGCACTGAACATTTACACGAAGATGTTGGTATTTAATAAGTTGTCCAGATGTTTCCAACTTTTGAAAAGCTTGGAACGCAATTTAAGATTTGAGGATCTTTTTTTTTTTTTTAATTGTACTCTCCTGACATTGGGCAGCCATTTTCTGCCAATATTCTCTGTGCCTCAATTATCCCACTGATGTAGCCAAGAAAATAAAAGGCACACTGTCTCGATAGTGTGAAAATATTAGCCGGGCGTGGTGCCTCACGCTTCTAATCTCTGCGCTTGGAAGGCTGAGACAGAAGGATTGCACAGGTCGAGGCCAGCTTCAGCTACGCTCTCAGCAACTTAGTGAGACCCTGTTTCCAAATAAAGTATAAAATAGGTCTGGGTGTATAGCCTGGAGGTAGAAAAGCCTCTGGGTTCCTTCTCCAGTAACACACACACACACACACACACACACACACACCCCATTACAAAACAAAACCATTCTTTAAAAACACCAGAGCTGGCCTCTGATGCTTTGTCTGATAGAGTTGGGCTTTCTCAATGTTCGAAATCCACAGTCAACAAAGAAATTAAGAATGAGAGGGCAGGAGGAGGAGCACAGGACGATTGCTAGCTAAAGGAAATGGCCTTGGCCACTGAGGGTCCTTAAGTGCCACTTCACAGCTGGCCCTGCAGCCACAGACTTTGCCATCTGCAGGTGTCAATCAGTCTGACTGGCACCTCACCGGAGACTGGGTCCTTTAGGTTCTCACGGTTTTTTGTCTGTCCCCCAAGATGCCAGTCCTGAACCCACCAGGTGACAGCCCGCCCAGATCATCTCATAAAATATTTTCCTTGGCCTCGCGCAGTCCTGGTCAGGTTGCTCATGGATCCTCCGTGGTCCTCCCCAGTGTGGAGCACACAGCGCACAAGATTATAAAGCCAACGAGCAGTTGGTGGTCAGCCATTAGCTCCGGCTGTTATCAAACACAAGAAGGCTCCTGTATCTGCAGGCAAAGGGGAGACTTGAGGAGCCAGTCGGCCTCCTGAACACAAGGAAGGAAAATGAGGTGGCAGAGAGCCGCTGAGGAAATCTGCTGGCACAATTGTTACTATGCTAACACAAAACACTGTTTACCAAGAACCCTGGGTGCGACGTGCCAAGCAGAGAATGTAATGGCCTCTGTGCTCCAGGTCCTTCAGAAAGAGGAAGTTTGTACAAACTCCTGGACACAGGTGCTAATCACCTACTTAGGTCTAAAAGCCGTGTGCGTGCCTGCATTTCTCTCCATGTGCCACGCGTGTGAGCCAGTGGCCACACGCTCTATACACTTTCCTGCTGCTTTCTTGCTTTTGTTTTCTTTGATTCTTTCTTTTTCTAATTATGAAGAAAGGAGAAGAGGGAGGGAAAGAAGACTCAAGGGAAATTTTTATTTATTAAGTAAGCTCAAGAATTCAAGCAAATTATATTTTTTTCTCCCTTAATGTTGCAGAAGGAGAAAAAAAAGAGGTGAGCAGAGGAGAGGAGAGGAGAGGAGAGGAGAGGAGAGGAGAGAAGAGAAGAGAAGAGAAGAGAAGAGAAGAGAAGAGAAGAGAATCAAGCTCTCCAGCCCAGAGTTTCACATTGGTGGTATCATCCTGTCTTGGGGTCTGTACATTATTTCCTTTTTCTGGTGGAGTTGTGGGGGGTGGGGGGGCGCTAGGGATTGAGCCCAAGCTACACACTCCTGGCCCTTTTTATTTTTTTGTTTTGAAACGAGGTCTCACTAGGTTACTGAGAATCTCCCTAAGTTGCTGAGGCTAGTCTTGAACCTGAGATCCTCCTGTCTCAGCCTCCCAAGTACTGGGATTACAGGCATGCACATATACAGCTCACTTTTTTCTTTTTCAATAAATATTATACAATTAGAAACAGTTCTTATAATCATAGGCTTTTAAGAAAAAGTTGACTATCATGAGCTATTTTCTAAGAATATTTTTATCATCAATGGTGAGTATAATACAGCAAGCATTCTCAAAAAAAAAGAGAAATATATGGGAAATTCTGTATTAAACATTCTCACATAAAACACTCCAAAACTTTAGAAAATGCTAAATCCTTTTGTGGGTAGTCTGAGTCAAAGGGACTTTGCTTAGGTTTTCATCCAGGGATTTTTTTAGGCAGAGAAATATTTACCTCACTGAGCAGACAGCCTAAAGGACCATTTTTATAGCTCTCTGATGCTGTGGTTTTTTCCTTCATTACATTTATAAGTTACAGGGATGCTCAGATCTAAATAGGCTGTAAACTGCTAAAGTAAATAAAGGCGATGATGTCGATCTCCCCGCAGCTCTCTGAGGCAAGCCGTCTGTTTTTGTAAATGGAATCCGAAGTCGGCACAGAACAGAGAATCCCCAATTCCATTGCCAGTCCCCGTCCTGATCCGTTGACTTAAGTCGATTATTGAGTCGCTTAGATTATGTAGACATCTACAGAAGCTGCCAAAACATCTGGTCGTTTCAATCAGTTCAAGAAAAGATTCTGCCAACTCAGGGGGGAAAATTAGTCAAATCACTCATTTGTGTAGACAGAACAATAGACTGTTTTCTTCGCAGAGATCGTAAATGGATATAGCTCGAAAGATTTTGGTTTTCTGTTCTGAAACCAGAACACAGTCCATACTTCCTGAAGTGGGGTTGTGACTTTTATCAGTTAGTGTTTAGGAGGTGTTCTGACAGATCTTCAGGCCAACATATAATGGGTATGAAGACAACTGACCCATATCTCTGAGACAATTCTGTGCTCATTTGAATTCTATTCTCTGAAGGTTGGGACCAAGCCAGAATTAAGCCAAACTGGTATTTGCTGAATGTGGACATATAAAAGCAGCAGCATTAGAAATCCCAGAGCAGCGCTTGCTCTCCTGGAAGCCCCTGGCACGTCGGCCCATGTGTGGACTCACATTTCCCAAATCGAACTCACAACTCCACTTCTAAAAACAGATGAACACCCAGCTTTTCACCAGAACCTCCATGCCCAAAATACTGCTTAATGAAATAAAAATAATATGGTCCTTTGATGCCTTCAGTCTGTTCTACGGTATTTTCAAGGAATACTTGGAGTTTCAAATCATTATCTTTACGGGCCTCAAATTCACAGTCCCAGAGGAAACACACGCTCAGCAGAGGGAAGGGAGAGGTCCAGGAGCCCAGCATTCCAATTCAATTGCTCTAGTTTTCCTTTCACATTAATATACTCACTCACAGACTAGACGTCCTCACATCTGAAATGTTCTATAAAGTGATCTGGTTCAGGAGCCTGCAGGAGAACGCAAGCTTGCCCCTAAGGAAACACAGTGCAGAAGAAAACATTTTCATTTTCATATGCAACAACATTAAGATTACAGATAACCTACCCATCTCCAGTTTTTTATGGCTTTATTTATCTGCACAGAGTTTTAAAGTTAAAAAAAAGACTTCAGAGACAATTAGAAACAATTATTGTCATAGCTGAGTAACATAAACTCTATGTGAAAGTGTGAAGTGAGTCATCGTCCTACGGAGTATTCCGGAGTCCATAATCTCTCAGGCTGAGGTCTGTGTAGAACTTGTTAAATGTCAAGAGCTTAGTTGTTTAGGGTTGTTACTGAACTAGCAAAAAGGTCTTTCTGTCTCCTTTAAGACAGAAAAATACTTTCTTGTTTCCAAGACAAAGAACTTTAAAAAAGATTCCATTTTCAAGGTACAAGGAAGATAATTTTTTTGGAGTCTCAATATGAGTAGACTCTTGCTTTATTAAAAATTTTAATTCAGCAAGACCAAAGGGTAAAATCTGGGGTCAAATAAATAATCTTCATGTAGATCAGAAGGAAGAATGTAGTTTCATTTTGGGGAACCTGCATGAGAAAACAAGCTTACCCCCAAGTGAACACAGTGTAGAAGAAACAATTTCATTTTCATGTGCAACGTGTGTGTGTGCGTACGTGTGTGTGTGTGCGTGTGCGTGTGCATGTGTGTGTGTGTGTGTGTGTGTGTGTGTGTGTGTGTGTTCTGGTACTGGAGATGGAACCAGGGGCACTCTACTACTGAGCTACACCCTAACTCTTTTTATTTTCTATTTTGAAACAGTATCTCAATAAATTACCATGAGCTAGCCTCAAATTTGCAATCTTCCTATCTCAGCCTCCCAAGTACTGGGATTACAGGCGTGCGCCATCACGCCCCACTAGAATTATAGTTTTGACAAGGGCAGATTGGAAGTTGGCAGGATCAAGACTTTCTGGTTAATTGGGCAGAAGGGCCCTAGACAAAGAATAGGATTAACTAGGGTGCTCAAACCTGGTAATAGAGGAGAGATCAGAGTTAACTTACATAGACGGAACGAGAGTTTGTTTCCCTCTGTAAGGACCAATGATACAAAGTGGTTTGTTTGTTACTGTTGTTGTTGTGCTAATTGAATTTTTGGTCCTAGGGATTGAACCCAAGGCCTCATACATACTAAGCCCACGCTATACCACTGAGTTACACCCTCAGCCCCTGAATGGAGTTTATACCTTCATGTATCCAGTGTAGTTTTGGAAAGGCAGGATTTGCTGCCCTCAATGGCACGGAGAACAGAAAGGCAGAAGAACATGAAAGCAAGTGTTGAAGAGATGAGAAAGTGTGTCATGGAACAGGATACGCCGACCAGTTCCGAAAACCTCAGCAGCTGACATGCATAGAGAAGAGTGCCTGACCCCAAATTCAAACCTCAGAACAAACCCACCCACACAGGCATGCGGGCTAAAAGCTTACAAGTGAGCTACTGTCCTGATGACAAACTAAAAAGTCATTTACAAGGTAGTATTATTTTGGAGCACAGAAGGGACCCACATAAAAGAACGCAAATGAATCACACGCTGTTTGTGGGAATGTAACCTGCTATGACATTTCTGGAGGGCAGCTTGGCATTCTGTCTCAACCCCAAACCGACCCAGCAATCCCGACCCAGGCCTTGAAACTAAAGCTGTGGTTCTCAAATATGCTAATACACACAACCTCCTAGGAGAACATGTTTTAAAACTGTCAGTTCCTGGGGTTCTTCCCCCAGAAACTTGTGGGTGTGAGAACTGACACTGGTAAACAAGCAACCCTCTTGATTTTGCTGCTGATTAACAGATTGCCAAAAAGATAATAATAAAACTCGGAAAGGCTAGAAGCGGAGAGAAAGAGGGTGGTTATTAGGATTTCTTAAAATTGCAGAAAATTAGAAAAATCTGTATGTCACGTCTCTGCATCTCAGTTCCCTTGTCTTTACAGTGAAAGTGCATAACTCAGAGGGCTACCGGGAGATTACAAAGAAGATACAAAATAAGTGGCTTAGACGATGTCTGACATAAAAACCAATAAGTGCTAACTATTATTACTGCAATGCTGAGTGCTTAACAAAAGCCATTTATTCTATTATGATTATTGTTGTTATTATTTATTGTGGTACTGGGGATTGAACCCAGTGGCATTCTACCACTAAGCTATACCCCAGCCCCTTTATTTTATTTATTTATTTATTTATTTATTTATTATTTATTATTTATTTATTTATTTTGCAGGTCTGGGGATGAAACCGAGGGGGCATTTGACCTCCAAGCTACATCCCCTGCCCTATTTTTTTATTCTTTATTTTGAAACAGGATCTCACTAAGTTGCGGAGGGCCTAAGTAGCTGAGGATGTCCGGAAACTGTGATCCTCTGGTCTCAGCCTCCCAAAATGCTGGGATTACAAGCATGCGCCACCACACCGGCTTATTTTTTTTTTATTTTGAGTTACCACACACTAGCCTCAAATCTGTAATGCTCCTGCTTCAGCCTCTTATGTACTGGGATTACAGGCATGTGTCACTGCACTCAGCTAAAAGAGCCTCAGCTAAGCCAGGCATGGTGGAGCAAGCTTGTAATCCCCACGCTTGGGAGGCAGAGCCAGGAGGATTGCACAGGTTCGAAGCCAGCCGCGCTGGCTTAAGAGACCCTGTTTCCACAAAAAAAGTAAAAAAATAGGTCTGGGAGTGTAGCCCGTGGGAGTGTATCCTGGAGGTAGAAGGGCTTCCAAGAACCCCAGTACCACAAAAAAAAAAAAAAAAAAAGTGCCTCAGCTACTTAGTGAGGCTCTCAGCAACTTTAGTGAGACCCTGTTTCCAAATAAAATATAAAATAAGTCTGGGAGTGTAGCTCAGAGGTAGAAAACCCCTGTGTTCCATCCCCAGTACCCCCCCAATAAATAAATGAATAAATAAATAAACCATTTAAGGCAGGTGTGGTGGCACATGTTTGTAAGCCCAGTATTTGGGAGGCAGAGACAGGAGGAGCCAAGGTTCACAGCCAGCCTCAGCTACTTAGCTTAGTGAGGCTCTCTGCAATTTAGTGAGACCCTGTTTCAGAAATAAAACAAAACAAAAAATAGGGCTGAACATGAACCTCAAGAGGTAGAATGCCTTGGGTTCGATTCCCAGTACTGCAAGAATAAAAAAAGGCATTTGAAAAATAGACTATATTCATTTTTAAACAGTTTTTATATACACACATACATATATACAGAGATGTTCTAAAGCATGTTCAATTTTGAGTTTATTTATCCTCTCTAAAGATTTGAATGTTGTTTATTCTTCTTACAATTAAAATTTATCATTTCCCCCCAAAACTGTAATATTTAAGTTTAAAAATATATTTAAAGCCCCTAAACATAAAATATAATTTGATAATATCTTACATTTGCATAACACATTTACAATTTTACATGCACTACTTCATGTCTGCCTCAAGCATCCTGATATGAAAAAGGACATGTCGTACTATTACTCTTTTACAGATAAGGAAACTGAAGACAAGTTGTTACCCTGCAGTCACTCACACACAAATAAATTTGTAGTGCCAAGTCCCAAATCTAAATCATTTGTTTGCTTTTTGTGGTATTGGGGATTGAACCTCTGAGCTAGACCCTGCCCCCAGCCCCATTTTAATTTTATTTTGAGACGGAGTCTCACAAGGTTGATGAGAGTTTCACTACTTGCTGAGGCTATCCTCAAAACTGTGATCCTCCTGTCTCAGCCTCCCAAGATCCGGGATCACGAGCATGTGCCACCATGCCAGGCTCCAAATCTTTTGCATCCAAGTTCAGCGCACCTACTGGACAATGCTTCCTCACTGCTCCCAAATTTATATATATATATATACATATATATATACATATATATATATACATACATACACACACATATATATACACACACACATATATATACACACACACACATATACATACATACACACACACACACACATACATACTGGAGATGGAACCCAGGGACATTCTACCTCTGACTTACACCACCCCCAGCCATATTTTTTTTTTCTTTATTTTGAAACAAGGTCTCACTGAGTTGCAAAGGGCT